>NC_056732.1:630651705-630951705 GCF_019279795.1 Protopterus annectens | reverse complement strand
ACATTTTAACTGCCATCTCCTTTCATAATTTGCGAGGACTGATCCTAGGAATGGTCTGTCTTTCCTCATCACTAATTGCAGACCACTAAATGTTCAATCCCATTCTTGATGCTTGATTGTGTACACTTTGCCTCTCCTTGGATCAGTGTTCATGCCTTGAGTATGTATCCTGTTCATGTCCCACAGTTATTTCTTTGTAACTTCCACAATTAGACATTCGTCTGTCACTACATTCTGCTGGTTAGATTTCATTTCATGCATTTGTTATTTAAACCCATAAATACCATCTCCCTGTAGAATTAGTTTAATTCAGAAAATCTGCTCACTTATATACGGGCATCCATGTGAGCTGCCACTACTCCTGAAACAAGACCATTGCTGTAATATATCCTTGGGTCAAGCTCACTTTACTATGCCCATCCTGTCATTGCTACTGTTGTTGGCAGATGGCAAACACACAGAATAAGATTAATTCATTCCATAATTTGATTTGTTGCTATGCAATTTATTTTTCTTTTGCACCATTCTCCCTAACTTTTGTGTGTCTTATATTAGTGCCTTTTATTTTATTTAACATTTGTTTACCAGGAAAGTCCGAATGGGACAGAGCCCATTTTCAGTGGAGGCCTAGGGAGAAATGCTCCATATGCATGTCTTTGGAATGTGAGAGGAAACTGGAGCACCCAGAGGAAACCTACGCGAATGCAGGGAGGACATGCAGACTCCTCACAGAAGACACCCCAGCTAAGAATTGAACCGGAGAACCTTTTGCTGTCAGAACGCTAACTGCTATACCACTGCGCCACCCATTTTTTAAGTTGGCAGCAATGTTTTCATTCCTAATTCCCTACAGACATTGTTTTATTATCATCTGTCTCTCCATTCTATGACAAACTATACTGCTTTAGGCAAAAATGACAATAACAGCAATATTTCTTCAAATTATGTAACAAGAAGCATGAATCTAAGCAGTTTGAGACCTGCATTTTACACAGGAGAATGCTCTGACTGCTTAAAAAAGGCTGAGAAAAAATAATACAAATAGGCATCATGTAGTATTTTACCTATGGACAGCTACCAAAATTCTTCGGAGTAGACAACAGTGTTGCAGGAAACTATCCAAATGAAATCTAGTCATCATGAGTCAAAGGTGAACTGAAGTAATGACAGTCAAACACTGATGCAAGATAATTAAAAATTCACATTTACACAATATGAGAGCATATATGTTAGGTTAGGGAAGAGTTCAGAAAATTTGCTTGGGGCAGACTTATACAAACCTGATAGAAAGACAGAAATGCATTTCTGGGATTTTTTGGCGTTATTGTAAGCGTTACCATTACTGTTGTATTATGGTAGACTCAAAAGGAAGACACAAAATTGACAGGAAAATAATGCTAAATCAGACAGCAAGAACCTAAACGCATGCAGAAATTAAACAGCTGTGACTATCACAAATGTTATCCTCACTGCAGTATGACTTGTACATAGTCATACAGCTGTGTCATAAATGGTGTCAGAAAGTGTAGTCACTTAGAACTCTTAAGGTTTCAAGATCCTTTTCACTCTCAGCACCTCTTGCCTTCAAAGTTATTGTGGATAGTGTTATGGCATTGTCTGCATTGGAAATTCCTTGGCCTGGTTCCATGCTTAACTCATGTTGCTGCTTGTGTTGGTATCTTTACTGTTGGGATATCTGTGCCTTACCATCCTACTGGTTCCCTGGTGGCATTATTAACCTCTTTCATGCTTTTCCTGTTTAATTTGAGTTATCCTTGGTTTCACTATTTGCAGCTGACCATGGCTGATCCATAGCCCCAATTAACTGAACATCTAAGACTTTTGGTCTCAGTTAACCCTTTTGTTGTCCCTTTTCCCCCTACATGGCATAGTAAGCACACATCAGTATACTGGGGTTCTCCCCTTTCATTTATATTTGTTAGGTAGCAGGAAATGAAAGCCATTTGGTGAGTGGTCATTGTAGATGCTACAGAGGACTTTTTGTATGCACTTGAAGTCTCTGCTGTCTTGTAAATTCAGGCCACAGTGTGCACCATGTGTTATGCTGATCATTACATGCACCACATCCACTCTTTTCTTTTCAAATGTCTGTATTGCTCTTGATTCTTTATTTTTGGAGCCTTTAACTCCAATCCCCAGGAAGTCACTCTCAGTAGGCAAGTCCCTTGTATCCACTTACATATGTAAGGCAACATGAAATTGTTCATTCCCATCTCTCCTGCTGGCTCCTGCTCTCAATGGACCCACTGCTTGAACCCATATCTTTGATGTGCAGTCAGGATTCCACCCCTCTGTAGCACAGAACTTAAAACCAAGGCTGTGTTTTGACTTTGGACACTGAGTTATTTTAACTTTGAGCGTATTTGTTATGCATTAGTGGTGCTGAGGGCTATAAACTGGACTTTTGCTCTGCTTGGGGTATAGGGTTTAGGTTTGTAGACAGAAGCCTGATCTGTTTTATCTCATTTTGGAGAACCGGTCATATTAGGTACCCTCTGCTGAGCTGCTCTAAAGGGAAACATGTTGTAAATCTTCACACATCCCCTGATGTTTCAAGAAGTTAGGTTGCTTATCCACAAACCTTGTAGCCATTATTTTAATGTATTCTGTAATTCTTGGCTGTACACTACATTATACTGCTTTTTTTGAATTTATCATAGGAAGTTACTAGGCTATTGGCCCTGAGGCCCTTATAAGCCTCGACAAGAGTTTAGCCCATATTTAGACAAGTTAGCACCCAATCCCCATGTCCAACAGGGACATGGGTGGAATCCCAGGCCTGTATTTTCTTTTTCCCATCCAGTTATCCAGGTTACGCTTGAAAAGGGGGTAAAGAGGTACTCTGCTTGACGTGGAGAGGGAGTCTATTCCACAGATGAGGGGAGTCTCTGGGACACAAAACTGTCCCACCAACAAGTCCTATTAATGTCACAGACCAGGTTGAGGCCGCACATGTGGGTTATTCAAGTGGAGCTTGACTTGCGGATATGCAGCAGTCCCATCAAGGCAGGGTCCAAGATTGCCTCATATGCCAGACAGAGGTCACCTCTGAGGTGTCTGTATGAAACTGAGTAGAGGGTTAGGGCTTTTAGCCTATCTGCGTATGGTAGATTTTTCAGGCCCTGGATTCTCCTGATGAGGAACCTCTAAGGTCTCTTCAGCTGCTGGATGTGCTTTGCGAGGTACATGCCAAATGGGGCATTGTGCACAATAATGGGCCTTATATGGGAAGACTACAGGGATGTTATGACTGCCTTGTCCCTGGATGAGATATTCTTACCTATGAGGTGGGCCATGTAGAAAGCTTTCCTTACATGGTGATCAAAAGTCAGGTTGCTATCAACCTGGGTGACCAAATCCCTCATGACTGACTGAGTGCTTGGGATGTTGCTATTAATGTGATAATTTGTGGGGATGTCACTCTCCCCAGTGGAGATGATGACGCATTTTTTGGTATTCAGCTTGAGGCCATGTTTCTGGCACCAGTCGTTTGTTTGGGTGAGACCCTCTTGGAAGATGTCCACATCACTAGGGGAATTGATGACAGCACCGAGCTAGCAGTCATCTGCAAACTTGATCAGCTATAGCCCATTGGTTTTGGCCTGCACCTCAGAAAAGTATATCCCAAATAACAGAAGTCCCAAGACTGAACCCTGGAGTACACCACTCATTACAGGTCTACTGAATGAGGTAGCTTCCCCTATTTTGACTAGGTGGGTTCTATCAGTGAGCCAGTTAGCTATCCATCTGGTACATATGGATTGATGCCTAGTTGAGAGAGTTTATCTATTTTGCCTGAGTGGGAAATAGTGTCGAAGGCTTTGGCCAGGTCATGGTAGGTGGTGTGCACCATCTTCCCCTCATCCATGCCTTTGGTGACTGTCTCAAAGAAGTCGACCAAATTTAACAGACATGACCTCCCCTTGATGAAGCCAAACTGTGTGGGATCAACTGATTGGAGGCTGCCAATGTCCTTGTTAATGAGGTCCATGATAATCCATTCCATGGCTTTGCAGATCAGGCTAGTTAGGCTGATGGGGAAGAAGCCGGTACTCAGGCTTAGGTTGAATAGGACGCCTAATGGTGCTGCAAGTTCCTGTCTAAGTTCATGTAGGATGCAGCCTGGGATGTTATCAGGTCCCAAGGAGGCTGTATTTTTTGCCTTTGAGAGAGCAATGATGACCTGTTGCCTAGATATAAGGGGAAGGGGCCAGGTACTAGGGATGTCCTGATTTACTGATGGGGAGGACAGAGAGGTGAAGTTTTTGCTGAATCTGTCAGCCAGCAAGTTTGCTATATCTATGGCATTTGTATATGTAGTGTCCTTGACTACCAGTTCTGAACAGATCTGGGCACTTCCTTTGAGATTGCAGACATATGTGAAGAAGGCCTTATGATTGTCTCTAGTATATGTGGCCAATTTGGACTCAAAGTTTGTTTTGGAGGATTTCACTAGTGCTCTTATTTGTTTGTTCAAGCTAAGGAGACATTGCTTCCAATTGAGCAACTGCTCCTTCTTGGTCCTGGACATCAATTTTTTACTTTTGTTATAGAGTTTATTTATTGCAGATGTGCACCAGACAATTTTATTCTTCCTTGCGGAGGATGATTTAGTCCTGTTGGGTATTCCATTGATTCCATGCATTTATATAAATGCTTGTATAGTGCTTTGGTGTAGTTTTGGATACTGGTGCCAGTTCCTAGAGGGGGGGCTGTGAAGCTACTTATACCATCCTTCAGGAGGCTGTAATCAACTTTGGAGAAGTTTTTTTGTTTGACCCCAGCTGGGGGGGGGGGGGGGTCAGGGGAGATGGTGACTTCAAAAGTGACTGCTTTATGGTTGGATATTACCAGTGAGGATGATACTCCAGGGATGCTTACTCATGTTGGTTAATAGCAAGTCCAAGATATTATCACCTCTCATGGGGGTATTGACTAGCTGTTCCAAGGCATTTGCATTGACAAAATTGAGAAATCTCTGGGCATTTGTGTTATGGCATGAGTAGTTCTTCCAATCTATTTTTGGGTAGTTAAAGACATCCAGGATCAGGGTAAAGGGTTGAATCTTGATAGATTTGAAGAGGTCTAGATAGGCTGACTGGGCATCTTGAGTTAGATTTGGGGGCAGGTAGCTAGCTATGATTTGTATAGGGGTCTTGTCAATGCTTAACTGTACCTGGAGTGTCTCCTATGCGTCATACTGTTTGACCAGCCTGGAGGTGTGCATGCTTTTAATATATATTGAAACTCCACCTCTTTGGCTTTACTGACCACAGTTTGGGGTCTGAATGATGAAGTGCAATACTAAAGTGCATACAAAATTCATCTATAAAATATATTACCATACTAAAAACATCCTAACATATGATTTAAAAGTTAAACAATGATGAACAGGTGGGGGATAAGATAGAAGAAAAGCCAATTGTAGTGTACAAGAAGAACACTAGTATTAAGAATATGTTGGAACAAAACAGGGAGGGGACGGGATCCCAAAATAATGGTTACACCAAAAAGTGTGGTCATTGTTCCCAGTGTAAACATATACTAGAAGGTGACGGGGCAGTTGTTGTGACTTTCGGCTTTTCCTGGTCAGGGGTCACCACAGCAGAACTCCGGTCCCCTAATGATTGGCAGTAGATTTTTACGTGCTGAGTTGCCAGCCCTGACGCACTACCTTCAACGAAGGTACGCCCATTCACGCACGTCTCCACACAGAAGACGCTCTAATACCACAATATGGGACTGTTTGCTCTGGGCACAAAAGTAATTGTGCTACAAAAAATACATTGCACTGTGCCAAGTGTGTGAAAGGTATTATACTGGTAAAACCAAAAACACCTTCAGAACATGGATATACCAACACGCATATGACATAAGTAAAGGCAATAATAATAATGCATTAGTGAAATACCTTAGTAAATTTCCCACACACGATTTTAAATTCTTTGTTTTGGAACATGTAAAAACAAATGAAAGAGGGGGACCTAGTGATATATTCCTAGAATATAATGAATTAGTGCGGTAATTGAGGGTGAATGCCACCAATCCCCCTGGGCTAAATGAGGTTGTATCCCTGGCCAGTTATTTGAAACTAAAATCTGAATTCCACCTATAACAAAGTTTTAAACAGCACTCATACATCCACTGGTATTACACGGAAATAGACATTTTTAAGTGTATTTTATGAATAGGTTCATAGGTTTATACTAGGCTATCTGCCCTAGGGCATTTATAAGCCTAGCCCGAGTTTGTGTGGCTTTTGCCACCCCTTGGAATGAGAATACTATGCCCATTTAGGGTTTAGTTTACTGTGCCTCTGTCTAGTAGTGACACAGAAATGTTCCCCGGGGTTAACCTACGATCTCCCATCCACTCGTCAAGATTTCTCTTGAAGAGAGTCAGTGAGGGGCTCTGCCTAACATGGACTGGGATTCTGCTCCAGAGTGTAGGGAGCCTCTGGGTTATGAATCTGTCCCTCCAGCACATCCTATTTATTTCTGTGTTGAGGTTCTAATCTCTCGCTCTCGTGGCTCTGGTGGATTTGGATTTTCTGAGGTGGAGCATGTCCAGTAATTCCAGATTGGACATGGCCTTGTACGTCAGACATAGATCGCCTCTGAGTAGGCAGTATGCGACTGAATAGAGCTGGAGTTTCTTCAGCCGGGCAGCATACGACATATGTTTGAGACCCATGATCCTCTTGGTGAGGTACTTTTGGGTTTTTTCTAACTGCTGCAGGTGTCGGGTAAGGTACATCCCAAATGGGGCATTGTACTCAATTATGGGCCTGATAAGGGAAGAGTACAGGGTCACAATGACCTCTCTTGATCTAGATGTGAATCCTTTCATGATAAGGTGGGTAATATAGAAGGTCTTCCTAACCACCTTGGCAACGTGAGTGTCAAATGAGAGGTTTCTGTCAACTTGGGTCCCTAGATCCCTGATTACTTCTTCTGTACTTAATGGATTACCACCTATGTGGTAATTTGTGGGTACTTTGTTTTTCCCAAAGGGTATGACTATACATTTTTTGGCATTCAGTTTAAGGTCATGGCACTGGCACCAGTTATCCGTTTCTATGAGGCCTTTCTGAAGGATGCTTGTGTCCTCTGGAGTATCAATTATGGCGCCCAGTTTGCAGTCATCTGCGAAGTTTGTTAGCCACAATCCTCCTATGTTTGCTTGCATCTTGGAAAAATAAATGCCGAACAAGAGGGGTCCCAGGACCGAGCCCTGTGGGACACCACTTGTGACTGGCTTAGAGTCTGACATGGCTCCAGCAATTCTGACCTTGTGGGTTCTGTCCTTGAGCCAGTTTGCAACCCATCTTATGACATATGGGTTTACGTTTAAGCTGGTGAGCTTGTCTATGATGCCCGAGTGGGGTATTGTGTCGAAGGCTTTTGCAAGATCAAGGTAGGCTGTGTGAACTGCCTTACCCTCATCAATGGCCTTAGTGAATGTTTCAAAAAAGTCGACCAGTTTCAAAAGGCAGGATCTGCCCTTGACAAAGCCGAATTGGGTAGGATCCAGTGTCTGTAGGTCCCCAATGTCTTTGTTTATGAGTTCCATAATGATCCTCTCCATAGCTTTGCAGACCAGGCTCATCAAGCTTATGGGGCGGTAATATCCAGGGTCTGTAGAAGCACCTCCTTTGTGGAGTGGGACCACTGTTGCTGTACGCCATTCTTTGGGTACGTATCCTGTTGTAAGGCTAAGATTAAACAGCAGCCTTATGTGCGGGTTTAGTTCCTCTTGGATTTCATGTAGCACACAACCCGGGATACCGTCTGGTCCCATTGATGCTGTGTTTTTAGCTTTGGAGATTGCGGCACTCACCTGGGCATCTGAGATGTCAGGGAGGCTACACTCTGCTGGGATAGATATTTATCCTTTTGGGGGGGGAGGGGGGAGAGAAATTTGCACTGAACCTGTCTGCCAGTATGTTGGCAATGTCTGTGGGTTCAGTGTATTTTTTGTCATTTTGGACTAACTCTGAGCATATCTGGGAGTTTCCACCCAGGTTTCTAACATAACTAAAGAAGGCCTTGTGATTGTCTTTAGTATCTTTTGTGATTTTTCTCTCGAAGTTGGCCTTGGATGATTTTATGAGTGATCATAGTTTTTTGCTAGTACTGATCAGAGATGCTTTCCCTTTTGGGGATTTTGCTCTGTCATGTAGTAGCTTCCTCCTCCTGTTGTAAAGCTTGTTTATGGCTGGGATCCACCAGACAGGACACCTGCCTTTGGGGGAATGGGTCTTGGTTTTATTTGGGATTGCATGATCCATGCATTCTTGAAGGTGTCCATAGAAAGCCTTTATAAAGGATTCAGCGGTGTGGGCTGTGGTTTTTACTGGCCCAGGGGCCTTGAAGGATACCACTTCAGCCTTAAGAAGTGTGAAGTCAGCTTTTGAGAAATTCTTCACTATGGTCTTTTGTGCTGGGGGTGGGGGCGGGATGTGGATTTCCAGTGAGATTAATTTATGGTCTGATCTCACCAATGAGGGGTATACTTCTGGTGTAGAGCATTGTGTCCCCATGTTTGTGATGATCAGGTCTAGTATATTATCTCCTCTTGTGGGAGTGGTGACTAGTTGTTCCATCGCATTTGAGTTTATGAATTCTAGGAACCTTTGGGCTAGGGTGTTGGGGCTTGAGTAATGCTCCCAGTGTATGTTTGGGTAGTTGAAGTCCCCCAATATGATGGTATTTGGAGAGACATTCATACTCTCCAGTGTCTTCAGGAAGGCTGAGTGGGGTTCCTGAGTTTGAGGGGGTGGTCTGTAACATGCTACAAAATGTAGGGCAGTTTTGCCTATGGTTAGTTGCACCTGGATGGTCTCCAATGCTTCGTGCGTTGCCACTAACCTGGAGGTGTGGGTATCTTTGATGAATATGGATACTCCCCCTCCTTTTGTGGTTCGGTCCAAGTTTTGAGGCCGAAAAGCATGATATGAGGTATAACTTGGTAGTGCTGGGGTGCTCTCAGGAGCCTTGAACCAAGTTTCAGTCACTGCACAGACATTGATGTTCTCCATACTGAGGAGGGCCTCGAGAGCGTGCATCTTGAGGTTTAGACTTCTGGCGTTGAGCAGCATTACCTTTAGTTTTTTTTCACTTGTGTTTTCTAGGGAGGTGGGTTTGTCTTTTGAGCCTTGCCTAAAAAAGGCACTATGGGGGTGGCAAGAGCCTTGGCCAATATCCAGAAGCCCAGGGGTGACAGGTGCAAGTCGTCCCTTGCGAAGCAGCATGGCTTGTCAAGCATGTCATTTATTTATTTTATTTATTTATTTTACATTTGTTGACCGGGCTAGTCCAGCTGGATAATTTCCATTTTCAGTGGAGGCCCGGGGAGAAAAGCTCCACAATTAAAACAAGGTTAAACATTTAAGCAACAATGCATACATTTTAGTGTAGTAGAAAATGCAGCGAAAAAAACAGGTAAAAAACAAATAGCCTAAGCTATATATTCATATTTTTTTTTTTTTTTTTTTTTTTTAGAACAGTACAGTAATTTAGTCATTTGAAATAGCAGGGAAAGATAGTGATTTTAACGTAGGGAGGTATGGCTGAAGAGCGAAGAAGTCATTTAGTCTGGATTGGTACAGGAGCAGAGCCAGAAGTTGTTAAGATGTAATAGAAGTTGTTTTTTGAAAAGTTGAAAGGAGTCTAGTGAGGTAATGTGTGGGGAGGTTATTCCATATTTTCCCTATGGAGTTTGAAAATAGACAGTTACCTGCTGAATTTGTAATTCTAGTTGTGGTGACTTGTATCTTTTCGGAAGATCGCAACTGTTTCAAGTTTTTGTAGGGAGTAAGGAGGTTACTGAGAGCTGGTGTTTTTGTTGGTTGATAAAGAATGTTATGTGTAATTAAGAGTTGTTGATAGATAAGCTTGTTAGGTAGTTCTAACCATTGTAATTGTTTTAAGTTATTACAGTGGTGAGTTCTGTACTGGGATGCTGTGGCAAAACGGGCTATATTATGATAGGATGTAGTTAGTTTTTCAGGTTACCTTTAGAGAGATTGGTGTAAATAGAGGAAGCATACAGTAGGGTGGAGATAAGATGTGATTGAGCTAAGGTGGTCCGTGCTTCTGGAGTAAGGAAGGGTTTTATTCTGTACAGTGAACCTATCTTTTATTTACTGCTTTTATAGTGTTATTGATATGACAATCATAGTTAAGATTATTATCAATAGTAACACCAAGCAGTTTGGTAGTAGAGTCTGGGGAGATAAGAGAATTGTCAGCTGCAGTAATAGTAAAATGTAGTTGAGGAGATTTGTGGGTAGGTGAGAATAGTAATAGTTTTGTTTTCTTGGAGTTGAGAAGGAGACATCTTTTGAGAACCATTGTTCAACAGTTGAAAAGGTAGATTGTGTGAGTGACTGGAGTTCAGATTGGGTGGGAGCTGTACAGATGATGGTAGAATCATCTGCATATTGTATGCAGGTAGTGTTATGGATAGATGATTGAAGATCATTAATAAAGATAGAGAATAAGAGTGGGCCTAATATTGATCCTTGAGGTACTCCTAAGGAGATAGGTAGTAGAGCAGATAGAGAATTTTTCCAGAGTACTGCTTGTTGTCGGTTTTCAAGGTAGGATGAGAACCACGTTAAGGAGGAAAAATCCAAGGCAAGTGAGTTTAGTATGTGTAGGAGATGTTTATGGTTGACCATGTCAAGGCTTTTGACAGGTCTAGGAAAAGAGAAGCAGTTAGTTTGTTATTATTACGGTTACAGTTTATTGTGTTAGTAAAGGAAAGTAGTGCAGTGGTCGTACTATGTGAGGGTCTAAATCCATGTTGAGTGTTTGCTAGTAGGTTATTTTGAAGGAGATGGTTAAGTAGTTGTTTGTGTATACATTTTTCCATGATTTTAGCTAGTGGAGATAATAGTGCTATTGGGCGGTAGTTAGAGAGGTCAGTGGATTTGCCTCCTTTATGTAAGGGTATGATGTGTGATATCTTCCAGATTGCTGGAAAATCACTTTCTTTTATGGATCTGGGTCATCCCAAGCAGACAGACATTGGATCACCTTAGAATGACACCAGTAATTGAGCCAATTGTTAAAGTTGATCATTTTGTCTTTGTACTGTGGCATCATTCTTGGTGAGGGTAAGATGCTGCTCAGGGTCAGGGTCATACCGACCTGGGCTACATAATCAGAGAGCTCCTCTATGTCTCTTTTCATGTAGTCCTGGGAGGTACGTCTCTGGTCATTCACACCGGCATGGACAATGACTGAGTCATATTTGTACTTGCTTTGGAGTGACCTGAGTGATTGTGTTATGTGGAGGATTCTAGTGCCCGACAGGCAGCTTACTGTAACCTTTTCCTTGTTCAGTCTGGTGAGCGGGACGTCAGTGTGTCTGACTATGGAGTCACCTATTACAAGTGTATCAGGCATGTTGTTTGGCCTTAAGGGCTGTGACTGTTTGGCACACTGACTTTGTGAACTATGTGTTGCATGTGCTGTGTTTTGAGGTAGCGGTTGCTTGGATGTCTGCTTGGGAGGCCTCTGTTGCTTTGGTAGATTTTTAATTAGAGCCTCCGAGTATGTTTTTGTGTGTTTATGTGTTTGGTTTGCAGTTGTGATAGGTCTATGTGAGACTGGGTTTGTGGTGAGTGTGGTTACCTTCTCCTCCTGACTGGTTTTGCCAGTGCTGAGTCGAGAGAGCTCAGCCTCCAGTTTGGCTATATAGTTGCATCTCTCACATATATTTGTATTTGTTGGGAGGAGGAGAGGGTTGTCTGTGTACATGAGGCAGTTGTAACATTGCCTCAAGATTCCCAGATTCACCAGCTGAACTGGAGAGGACACCAGTAATTGACCCTTCAACATGCTAGAATAGTGTAAGGGATTGCTGTGTAACTGAGTCAGAAAGGACCTATAGGGTAATGGGTATTCAAGGGGATTGTAGGTGGATGTAGTGCTTTCTTTTTGTTTAAGAGTGCTTTACCTGTGTATAAATGCTTTAGGAGCAAGTGCTGGGCTTTTTGGATAGAGAATAGACTGTTTAGATTGAAAGTAGAGCAGTTCTAAGGGAAAAATTGAAGAGCAGACTTTGCGGAGCCAGAAATAGTTTAAACTAGTTTAACCGGCGCTGCCCGATGCTGCGCTATGGGCAACTCCGAGCTAAATCGCGTAAAAGCGCGCAAATGCGCACTAATGCGGATTTTTAAGCAGGGAACTTCAAAGAGCTAGAAATGGCCCAAAACGACCAATTACTACAAGATTCTTGTGCTGAGGTCACTCCTTCAGGGACAGATAGGCTGCTCAAGGCTCCCCACTCCCACTGGTGAGCAAAGAAACTTCTTTCTATCCAAGTAAGGTAATGGGCAACACAGGAACTATCCCAAAGTCCAGAATACAGCAAAGCCTGTATAGGGGACTATTCTAGTCAGGAAAGGCAGGAAACAAGGATATATATATATTTTTTCAAGAAGGCAACAGGAAAATGCAGAAAAACAACAGTATATTAAATGCACAGGCTAGCACATTTGAGTGGGCAGCCACAACAGTTAAATTAAACAAACAACCTTTAACTTAAGTGCAGGTAATAAAAAACACTAAATACAGTTAAATTAGCAGTTTAACTTCGTTTTCAGCAAGAAAGGAAGGTTGCACAGGTAGAAACAGCAAAAGTATACTTATATCTTAAAAGTAGTAGCTTTTTTCAATTCTTTGCTGCTAGGACCACTCTACAGGACCACGAGGAGCTGTTGCTGAGTAGTATAAGTGAAAAAAACGCTGACAGGCGGATTTTTAAGCAGGGAACTTCAAAGAGCTAGAAATGGCCCAAAACGACCAATTACTACAAGATTCTTGTGCTGAGGTCACTCCTTCAGGGACAGATAGGCTGCTCAATGGTCTTGTTTAAAACATAAAATCATATGTTAGGATGTTTTTAGTATGGTAATATATTTTATAGATGAATTTTGTATGCACTTTAGTTTTGCACTTCATTACTTAGATAGGAAAATGCACTTGTCACTTTAAATGTTAGTAGTTAGGGCTTAGATTAATTGGTTAATTGGATGCATAATTACTTGTAAGGAGAGGCTTTATATTGTGCTTTTTACTTTGATGTGGTATTCTGAAGAAGTCATTGTGAAAGGACAGACGAAAGCGCTTAATCCATTAAATATTTTGTTCAGCTCTTAGTGCTTCCTTGCCACTGTGTTTTTATTTCTTGGTTTTGCATTGAATAGGGGTCTGAGTATATGATAGGATAAGTAACCAGGTAAGGTTGTGGTGCTCTCTGCACCATTGTACCAGGTTTCTGTGACTGCGCAGATGTCAGCATTTTCCAGGGTTAAGAATGCTTGCAATGAATGCAGTTTCATGTTTAGACTCCTAGCATTTAACAACATGACATTTAATTTGCATTTTGTTGAAATTTTTATGTTGGTAGTTTTAACTTCATCACTTTTCCTAAAAAAGGCACTATGGGGGAAGCAAGAGCCTTTGCCAGAAGCCTGAAGCCCAAGTAAGACAGATGCAGGCCATCTCTGGCAAAGTATCATGGTCTGTCGATCATATCTTCCCAGGCTGTCAGGTACTGGATCCTCCTGGAATGGCACCAGAAACTAAGCCAATTGTTAAAGTCAATCATTTTCTTTTTGTATTGAGGCATCATTCTTGGTGATGGTAGAATACTGCTTAAGGCTAGGAGCATACCTGCCTGGGACATGTATTCAGCGAGTTCAATCATGTCTCTCTTCATACAGTCCACGGACACATGCCAGCATGGACTATGACAGAGTCATAACAGTACCTGTTGTTGAGAGGCTTGAGTACATATGTGATATGGCAGATTCTGGCCCCTGACAGACAACTAACCATGACTTTCTTCTTATCCAGCCTGGTGAGAGGCACGTCTGTGTGTCTCACAATGGAGTCTCCTATGACTAATATGTTTACTGTATGATTAGATTGATTAAGGTTTATGATACAAATCTGTTTTATTAATTTTTCTGGACAGGTTTGTTACAGAACTGTTAATTTGACAGATTAGCAATTAAATAACTGTTTCACATGTTTATAGTACACTAATCCATTGTAATTAGACCTGGCCCCCAAAATGACGTAAATGCCTCCTGATGGTATCTTTATATTCAAGGTATAAATATTGCAGGAGTACATTAGACATCCAGATTTGGACGTCATAACAGTACCTGTTGTTGAGAGGCTTGAGTACATATGTGATATGGCAGATTATGGCCCCCGACAGACAACTAACCATGACTTTCTTCTTATCCAGCCTGGTGAGAGGCACGTCTGTGTGTCTCACAATGAGTCTCCTATGACTAATATGTTTACTGTATGATTAGATTGATTAAGGTTTATGATACAAATCTGTTTTATTAATTTTTCTGGACAGGTTTGTTACAGAACTGTTAATTTGACAGATTAGCAATTAAATAACTGTTTCACATGTTTATAGTACACTAATCCATTGTAATTAGACCTGGCCCCCAAAATGACGTAAATGCCTCCTGATGGTATCTTTATATTCAAGGTATAAATATTGCAGGAGTACATTAGACATCCAGATTTGGACGTCATAACAGTACCTGTTGTTGAGAGGCTTGAGTACATATGTGATATGGCAGATTATGGCCCCCGACAGACAACTAACCATGACTTTCTTCTTATCCAGCCTGGTGAGAGGCACGTCTGTGTGTCTCACAATGGAGTCTCCTATGACTAATATGTTTACTGTATGATTAGATTGATTAAGGTTTATGATACAAATCTGTTCTATTAATTTTTCTGGACAGGTTTGTTACAGAACTGTTAATTTGACAGATTGGCAATTAAATAACTGTTTCACATGTTTATAGTACACTAATCCATTGTAATTAGACCTGGCCCCCAAAATGACGTAAATGCCTCCTGATGGTATCTTTATATTCAAGGTATAAATATTGCAGGAGTACATTAGACATCCAGATTTGGAAGTTTTTTAAAACAGTTGGTTGAAACCAACTTTTATTTTTACAAAAAGAGTGTCTGCATGCACAAGGATGCATGCAAATACTTTGTAATGTGAAAATATAAGTCAGTTTCACCACTTTAAACACAGTCTTTAAGAGTAAAGTAAAAGGATGTGTTCTTGTAGGAAGGCACAGATTCCCATACACCCCCATTCTGGCATGAGGGTCTGCCCTTCTACATGCCCCTCTCACAACATCTCCTAACTATGAAGTTTCTCTGTCTTAGTGCAAAAAATGTGTTTTTCCACCAAAGCAAGTCTTCTGTTTATTCCAAGCTAGACAGACCTCAGAATTGGTATAATTGGTTAAGGGGTGTAAGGAGACATAGCCCTACTTTAAAAACTAATATTTTGTTTAAGTTTCTAAGGCACTCACATGTAATTTTGTACCTTTAAAGTTTCATAAATGTGTTGTTCTGCTTCATAATATACAGTTGGTCAAATGCCTTATGGTTAAGAGAACACCTCTTTACAGTATACAAACATTCGGAATATATTCTTCTCTAATTTTTATGTGGAACTGTTAATAGAGACTTAAGTGTCAATATATATTTAGTATAGTACTTCTTAACTGTTTAACAGCTTAGCAATTAGAAAGGTATGTGAATATAAGGTTCACTAAGGACGGTGGCATAAACAGTATAGGGGATACATTCTGAAATCTTTAATGGGTTTACTTGCTCTAATTTAGTTTAGTTCTGTGAGAGGCAGTGCTTTCTTCCCAAAAGTTATATAGTTAAAATACATTTTCACTGAAGAGCAATTCTTGTAATGCTGGAATTTACTTAAAATATTCAATGACTTTGGTTTTATCATGTAGTTATTTTATTAGATAATCATTTAACCCTATGTGACTAGACTCATGGATAACTTAAAGAATTGATTTGTCCTAATTACCCAGCAAAGACCCTTTACTGAGATAGTGAGGAGCTGATATCAAATTCAAGGATTCCCCTGAACAAGTCAGGAATATGATTATTTGTTTTTAAAGAGCCCAACCTGTGAAATGTTCTACCTCATTGGCTTACAGAAATGTATTTCAAATATACTATTTCAAGCAGTCTCTTCAAAGGTATTTATTGCGGTAAGCATTTTTAAATAATGCTGCAGCTGTTTTAATTCCATAGAAACAAATTTACTCTAAATTAATAACACTTTGTACCATGCTTACTGCTTAAGCACTTTGATAAAGTCTGGTTTGATTTGGTTAGCAGTGGCGTCTGTGTGCTGTACAGGCAACAGCATTCTTGCAAAATAATACTGAAGATGGAAACTAGGAGGTAGCCTATACAATGAATGAAATGTAAATAATAAAAGGGAAAGAAAAGTGCATAAACATATAGCAGGATCCACAGAGTATAAATAGGACTCCCCTACCAGATTCACAGCATGGTAAGGGAAAAAACTGAAAAGGGAAGGAACTCTCGACTAGAAAGCCAAGATGGATAAAAAGGTGAGACTCTACCCTGGCGGTGTATTGACCAGTTTTCAGAAGGTGGCGACTAACAGTATTTGTGTTGTATATGAGAATAAGCACTCCTGACAGTGCTTGTTTTTGTGTGCCTGTGAATGTACGTGTGAGTGTGTGCATGTGTGCTTGTATGGGTGTCTGACTAGTATTCATAGTCAGCTTCCAAAGTATGGAAGATGATTGAAAGCTACCTTGCATACTTCACAAGATGGTTCCATCACTTCCTGAAAGTGCACACCTCATTACCTATAAGCTTTTCTTTAAGGCAGAGAAGTTCATAGTGATGTATGCAAATGCAACAGTCCAATGGTGGGGAGTCTTATCTATGTAAATTAGCTTCCTGGCACTCCGACCTGTTAGAAGACCTGCATAGTATGACATTTATAAACAGCTATGAAACTGAGTGTGGCAATCTTGACATGTAGATCTATGCAAGAGTGTGTGTGTGTGTGTGTGTGTGTGTGTGTGTGTGTGTGTGTGTGTGTGTGTGTGTGTGTGTGTGTGTGTCTCTGTCTGTCTGTGGTACGTCTGGGTTTGGGCATGTGTATGAGTGGAATATTATCTGTATCATCTGTTCCCACCTGCACCAGAAAGTGCAAGCTTTATCCCTGTGACACAATGGGAATCTCTGCTTTCATATATTTAAAATTTAATTAATGTATATTAAGAAAAAACATACATTTTGGCATAATCTCATTTATGTAGGAGCATTTTGACATGATTAAATACATAAACACACACACACACACACACACACACACACACACACACACACACACACACACACACACACATTCATTCACTAGTACTCAGTATGAAGAAATGTCAAATTTATTTCAAAATAATTAAAATGCAGATTTATAAATTATTTCAAAATTATTTTATGACACTTCATGCTGAGCACTGCAGCATTTTGTTTTGTGAGTCTCTGTATTAGCAGCATGCATTTGGTTCTTTCATCCATTTGTTTTGGGGGTATGTATGTATATATTTGTATTCACTTTAGACACAGCTGCTGCTGCTGCATTCTGCATATCACCTTTTAGACAAATAGCTGTTTTACATTTTTGTACCAGAATACTAAAATGGTAGAATGTATTAATTCAAATTTATTAAATTTAGTGCAGTTTTGTAAATTCAATAGTTTTCAACATTTTTGTCCTATATTTTAAACACAATTTTCTTATAAAACTGATTTGCAAACTATACTAGAGAAAATATTCAAGTCCTGTTTGAAGGGTGACTTCCAATACCAATTGTAAAATCATCTTTTTTGACAAAATCATGCAACATCAGTGGTATAATTCATGAAGTGGGGGACCCTGCTGATATAAAGTTTGGGACAAATGAGTAGAAAACTGACAAATTAGGAGCATTTGTTTCGGTCATAATATGAAAATGAATACTATACAATGTGGTGATATCTCAGTTTGAAGTTTTGCAGTGATATAAGATAGAAATGCCTGGGATTTAGGGAAATTAAAATGGCAGTTATGCACATTCAGATGCCATGTACAGTTGAGCGGGACCAAGAACTAGTGTGTCTGATGTAAGCTGTTATTTATGGTAAAACAAAAAAGTAAACTGTAGAAGGGTAGATTTCTTAATTTCACGTATCTGATATTGCCACTTTGGGTATCTACCTATGCCATTGGCTTAAAAAAAAGACAGTTTTTTGTCATGTAGGGCAGTAATATACTATAGCTTTCCTCCCATGTGCTTAGCATAACATGTACAATTGTTTTCTGAGTGGATAGATAATTTAATTTAATTTGTGATCATGTTATTAGACAAAATTGTTTGGCAGCTGCGGTGGTGCAGCGGTTAGCGTTGTCGCCTCGCAGCAAGAGGTTCTCCAGTTCAATCCTCAGCTGGGGTGCCTTCTGTGCGGAGTCTGCATGTCCTCCCTGTGGTTGCGTGGGTTTCCTCTGGGTGCTCCGTTTTCCTCCCGCATCCCAAAGTAGGTGGATTGGGCACACTAAATTGGCCCAAGGTGTGAGTGCATGAATGTGTATTCTGTCGAAGGTTGGGTGCCGGGCTGGCAACTCAACACCGTAAAACTCCACTGCCAATGTTGGGTAGACAGGTGATCCCCTGTGGTGACCCCTAACCAGGAAAAGCCGAAAGAAGTTATTAGACAAAATTGTTATAATTATATTTTAAGCAGACTATATGGCTTAGTCACTGAGGAAATAATGACTATTTTTATTTTTGGACCACGCAGTGCTTTTTTCTGAATAATCACTCAGAATTGCTGGAGAAGAGTTTACATTGCTCATTTTTAAGTTTGTAGCAAACAGATCTGATTAAGAGGTTACAAATAATTCTATTGCCTCTTTTTCCAAGTTTACTTTATAACAGCATCAAATCATGGGTAAAGGGATAAACAAACTTGTTTCTTCAATGGTTTACGTGTTTGTTCATTCTTCTCACTAAGAAATTCTTGTGAGAGTTGTGTTTTATTCATATTTTGCAACCTTAAAGACCTATAACATAAATGTTTCTAGCATATTTCTGTGAAGCATCTCTTGATTTTGCAAAACTGTACTATTTACTAAACTGACTGTCCTTCAAATAGTCCATCCCTCTTTAAGGTTTTTATCATCCTTTGACACTCATGGTGTTCACATTTGCAATAAAAAATAGAGGGTCTATATTAGATCACCGAACGCTTAGGTTAGCGAACGGTGATTAATCGACCCCATGGAAGCGAACGTTTACAAAACCAAGGGGAAAAAAAATCGCTGTTTCAACAAAAAAAAAAAAAAAAAAAAAAACAAAACAAAACAAAACACTTTAATACATGATATTAAGTGGGGGGCTTTGCCCCCCACACCCCCCTACTTAAATATACCTTTGGTCTTTGGTGCAGGCTGGAGAAGCTGTTTGACCGCAACTGAGCTACAAAATATAAGTATTTTTTGATTATTTTAACAGATTACTGTTTTTATAATTTAATATATATAAAGCACTTTGTCTATTCAGAATCTTCAGAAATCTTTTTCTGTTTAAAAACTTTCATAGCTTGTTGTCTTAGGCTATTGTATAAACTGAAACATTTACTCTGTGTAATTATCTCTTGGCTAGTGGGGGCTGGTTCTTTTGTGTTCTTGTAAAAAAAAAGTTGTTGTTCTGGTCTTTGGTGCAGGCTGGAGAAGTTGTTTGACCGCAACTGAGCTACAAAATATAAGTATTTTTTGATTATTTTAACAGATTACTGTTTTTATAATTTAATATATATAAAGCACTTTGTCTATTCAGAATCTTCAGAAATCTTTTTCTGTTTAAAAACTTTCATAGCTTGTTGTCTTAGGCTATTGTATAAACTGAAACATTTACTCTGTGTAATTATCTCTTGGCTAGTGTGGGCTGGTTCTTTTGTGTTCTTGTAAAAAAAAAGTTGTTGTTCTGGTCTTTGGTGCAGGCTGGAGAAGTTGTTTGACCGCAACTGAGCTACAAAATATAAGTATTTTTTGATTATTTTAACAGATTACTGTTTTTATAATTTAATATATATAAAGCACTTTGTCTATTCAGAATCTTCAGAAATCTTTTTCTGTTTAAAAACTTTCATAGCTTGTTGTCTTAGGCTATACTTGGTGGCTTTGCAGTTGCCCGCCCCTACTGTGACACACCTCCCAGTCTAGTGTCATTAGCTCATTCTTCTTAATACAGAGAGAACATTTGATAAGGCCTTCTGTTCCTCCTTTTTACCTTTTCAAAAAGTAAAACAAAACTTTTTTTTCTTCTTCGCCTGAACCTTCTTGTGTTCTGACTGTCCTTCTCAAACATATTGGAAATATACAGTATATTTCAGAGCATTTGTTATAACTGTATTTGCTATAACTGATTTAAGTATTTTTTTCTGGCTTTTTGAATATTTACTGCTTAGCGACTGCATCTTAGCCTGTTTATACAGCTCTGCATTCTATTTAAACTGTTTTTGTGTTGATTAACTGTTTTGCACTCTTAAAAAGTTATTTGTTGCTTAATTTTACCTGTAGGCTAACACACTCAAGTGTGCTAGCCACTAAAAAGCATTTATAGCATTTACTGTCTGTTTTTTTTCCTTGTCTCTGTAACAAAAAAAAAAAAAAAAAAAAATCTCTTGTTTTCCCACCTTACTGAACTAGAGTAGTCCAGTTTCAGAGTTGCTGATCCCTGGGCTTTGTTTTTAGTTCCTGTTACTGATCCATTGCCTTATTAGGAAGGAGGGAAGTTTCTTTGCTTACCAGTGGGAGTGGGAAGCACTGAGCAGCCTTTTTGTCCGAATTGGTGAAGTTTCAGCCAGAAACTAGTAGTCTATTGGTCGTTTTGGGCCAATTCCTAGCTCTTTTCAGCCCCCTGCTATAAAACACGCTAAACACGTGTTTTCCAGCTTGTACCAACTCTGCACAGATCCTCGTGGTGGCCTGCAGAGTGATCCAAGCAGCAGAGAACTAAAAGAGTGACTTTCTACCAGATATAAGTATCTTTTGTGGCTTTCCCACTGTTATTAAGCTAGCGACTGCATTCCGCCTGTTTTACTGCTACTTTAAGTGATTTCTGCATTTTACACTGTTTATTGCACTTTAAGTTACTAATTGTTGCAAATTGTTTCTGTAGGCTACACACTAAAGTGCGCTAGCCGATTTACAGCATTTATAGCATTTACTGTCTGTTTTTTTCCTTATCTCTGTAATAAAACAAAAAATCTCTTGTTTTCCCACTTTACTGAACTAGAGTAGTCCAGTTTCAGAGTTGCTGATCCCTGGGCTTTGTTTTTAGTTCCTGTTACTGATCCATTGCCTTATTAGGAAGGAGGGAAGTTTCTTTGCTTACCAGTGGGAGTGGGAAGCACTGAGCGTCGATTTTGTGGGAGTTGGTGAAGTTTGAGCCAGAAACTAATAGGCCATTGGTCGTTTTGGGCCAATTCCTAGCTCCCTTCAGCCCCTGCTATAAAACACGCTAAACTGTACTGCTGATCTAACCAGCATATCCTATAACTGAAAAGTTCATCTCTACTTGATTCCCAAGTAGACTATTCTCTATCTGTAAAGCCTAGCACTTACTCCTACAGTACTTGCACCTTGATAAAGCACTCTTATTATAGATAGTACCCCACCAGCCCAAAACCACTTCCCGAGTCCTTTGAAAGTTCTTTATCTACTACTTCTAGTATGTCGAGGGATCAGTTGCTAGTGTCCTCTCCAGCTCAACTGGTGAACCTGGGAATATTGAGGCAATGTTACAATTGCCTCATGTACACTGAACAATCCTTTCCTTCTCCCACAAAACACAAATACATGCGAAGATGCAACTATACGGCCAAACTGGAGGCTGAGCTCTCTCAACATAGGACTGGCAAGACCAGACAGGAGGAGAAGGCAACCACACACAATACATACCCAGTCACACATGGTACCATCACAACTTCAAATCATACACATACTCACACAAAGACATACTCGGAGGCTCTGGTCAAAATTTACCAAAACAGCAGAGGCCACCAAAGCAGACACCCAAACAACTACCACCTCACGACCCAACACATGCAACACATAGACCACACAGTCAGAGTGTCAAACAGTCACAGCCCTTAAGGCCAAACAAAATGCCAGACACACTTGTCATTGGTGATTCCATAGTCAGACACACTGACGTCCCGCTCACCAGACTGAGTAAGGAGAAGGTCACAGTAAGCTGCCTGTCGGGCGCTAGAATCCGCCACATAACGCAAGCACTCAGGTCTCTCAACAGCAGGTACAAGTGCGACTCAGTCATTGTCCACGCTGGTGTCAACGACCTGAGACGCACCTCCTTGGACTACATGAAAAGGGACGTTGAGGAGCTCTCTGATTATGTAGCCCAGGCAGGTATGACCCTGACCTTGAGCAGTATCCTACCTTCACCTAGAATGATGCCACAATACAGTGATAAGATGATCAGCTTTAATAATTGGCTTAAATTCTGGTGTCATTCAAAGGGGATCCAATGTCTGTCTGCCTGGGATGACATGCTGGACAAGCCACGCTGCTTCGCAAGGGACGGCTTGCACCTGTCACCCTGGGCTTCGGATATTGGCAAAGGCTCTTGCCACCCCATAGTGCCTTTTTAGGCAAGGCTCAAATTCTAAACCTACCACCCTAGAACACCAAAAGGAAAAACAAAGGGAAATGCTGCTCAATGCCAGAAGTCTCAATCTCAAGATGCACGCACTCGAGGCCCTTCTCAATATGGAGAACATCGATGTCTGTGCTGTGACAGAAACCTGGTTCAAGGCTCCTGAGAGCACCCCAGCACTAACAGGTTTCACCTCATATCATACGTTCCGGCCCCAAAATCCGGACAACACCAAGAAAGGAGGGTGTCCATATTCATAAAGGACACCCACACCTCAAGGTTGGTGGCAACGCACGATGCATCGGAGACCATCCAGGTGCAATTAACCATAGGCAAGACTGCTCTGCAATTTGTAGCATGTTACAGGCCACCCTCTCAAACTCAGGAACCTCACATGGCCTTCCTGAAAACATTGGAGGGATAAATGTATCTCCAAACACCATCATACTAGGTGACTTCAACTACCCTAATATAGACTGGGAACACTACTCAAGCCTGAACACTCTAACCCAAAGATTCCTGGAGTTCATAAACTCAAATGCCATGGAACAACTAGTCACCATCCCCACAAGAGGTGAAAACATACTTGATCTCATCATCACGAACATGGGATCAAAATGTTCAACACCGAAGTATACCCCTCACTGGTGAGATCAGATCATAAACTAATCTCGCTGGAGGTCCTCATCCCACCCCACCTGAAACAAAAAGACCACAGTGAAAAACTTCTCAAAGCCGATTTCACACTTCTAAAAACTAGTGTGGTCTCCTTTAAGGCCCCTGAGCCAGTGGTAAACATTACTCAAACCGCTGAATCACTTACAAATGCCTTCTACCAGCACCTACAGGACTGCATGGATCAGGCAATCCCAAACAAATCTAAGACTCTCTGTACCAAAGGCAAGCATCCAGTCTGGTGGACCCCAGCCATAAACAAGCTCTACAACAAAAGGAGGAAGCTACTACAAGATAGAGCAAAATCCTTGAAAGGTAAGACACCTTTGATCATTATAAGTAAAAAACTAAGAGCTCTCATAAAATCATCCAAGGCAAATTTTGAGAGAAAAATCGCCAAGGACTCTAAAGACGATCATAAGGCCTTCTTTAGCTATGTTAGAAACCTAGGAGGAAACTCCCAGATATGCTCAGAATTAGTTCAAAATGATGTGAAAATTACTGAACCTACACACATTGCTAACATACTGGCTGACAGGTTCAGTGCAAACTTCTCCCCCTCCCCAAAGGAGAGATATCTATTCCAGAGGATTGTAGCCCCCAAACATCTCCAACGCCCAGGTGAGAACTGCCCTCACTAAGGCAAAAACACAGCATCCATGGGACGGATGGTGTCCCCGGCTGTGTGCTTCATGAACTCAACGAGGAATTAAACCCACAGTTAGGACAGCTGTTTAATCTTAGCCTCACCTCAGGATACGTACCCAAGGAGTGGCGCACGGCGACTGTGGTCCCACTTCATAAGGCGGTGCCTCCACAGACCCTGGAAATTACCGCCCATTAGCTTGACAAGCCTTATCTGCAAAGCCATGGAGAGGATCATAATGGAACTCATAAATAAAGACATAGGGAACTTGCAGACTTTGGATCCAACCCAGTTTGGCTTTGTCAAAGGCAGATCCTGCCTCTTAAACTTGGTTGACTTTTTCGAGACAGTCACCAAGGCCATTGATGAGGAAAGGCAGTCCATACAGCCTACCTCGACCTGGCAAAGGCCTTCGACACAATACCCCACTCAGGTATCATCGAAAAACTCATCAGCTTGAATGTAAACCCATACATCACAAGATGGGTTGCAAACTGGCTAGCGACAGAACCCACAGGGTCAGAGTTGCTGGAGCCATGTCAGACTCAAAGCCTGTCACAAGTGGTGTCCCACAGGGCTCAGTCCTGGGTCCACTCTTGTTCGGCATCTACTTTTCTGAAGTACAAGCAAACACAGGAGGGTTATGGCTGACAAAGTTTGCAGATGACTGCAAACTGGGCCATAGTCGAAAACACATCTGACACAGATATCCTCCAGAAGGGCCTCACAGAAAGCGGATAACTGGTGCCAGAGCCATGGCCTGAAGTTAAACGCCAAAAATGCATAGTCATACCCTTCGGGAAAAACAAGGTTACCCCTAGCTACCATATAGGTGACAATCCACTGAGCACAGAAAAAGTCATCAGGGATCTGGGGACCCAAGTTGACAGTAGTCTTCGTTTGACACTCATGTTGCTAAAGTAGTTAGGAAAACCTTCTATATCGCCCACCTGATCATGAAGGGATTCACATCTAGATCAAGGGAGGTCATCGTCCCCTGTACTCATCACTCATTAGACCTATGATTGAGTACAATGCCCGTTCGGAATGTATCTGACCAGACACCTGATGCAGCTTGAAAGGCCCCAAAAGTTCCTCACCAAAAGGATAAAGGGTCTCAAAAATATGTCTTATGCTGCCCGACTGAAAGAACTCCAGCTTTATTCAGTCTCATACCGCTTGCTCAGAGGTGACCTGTGCCTGACATATAAGGCCATGTCAAACCCAGATTTGATGAATATGCTTCACCTCAAAAATCTAGATCCCTCAGAACCACAAGGGCGGAGACTTAAACCTTGACACGGTTATAAATAGAACGTGCTGGAGGGACAGATTCATCACCCAGAGACTCCCTATGCTGTGGAACAAAATCCCGGTACATGTGAGGCAGAGCACCTCGCTGGCCTTGTTCAAGAGGAATCTTGACCAATGGATGGGAGATCGCAGATATACCCCAGGGATTACTTCAGTGTCACTGCTTGACAGAGGCACAGAAAAATGATAGGCATAGTTTTTATTCAAACTAAAGGGGTGGCGAAAGCCACATAACTATGGGCTAGGCTTATAAATGCCCTTGGGCAGATAGCCTAGTATGAACCTATGAACCTATGAACCTATACCAACTCCGAGACCGCACTACAGTGCCAAAAACGGCAAACTACCGAAGCGGCCAAGCAAATTCTTTCCCAGGGAAAGAATTCGCTTACATGCCGCTTCGATATTTTGCCATTTCGGCGTTTACAGCTCGACCAAGTCGCATTCGCTAACCTGCGTCTTCAGTCAGCTGATAGGAACCCAAAATGGAAAGGAGCAGTCTGGGGTACATGCTAGTGCTTTTTTCAGATAAAGAAAATCTATTTACCTACCAGGAATGTAAAACAGCCAATACCTCAATCACTTCTAAATTGTGAATGGTTTTAAAACAGTTAATGCAGATCTGGTCATTATAAGGAATAAATATATCATCTTTGACTTTGAAACATAGCTGCATCTATATAACCATAAGATAGCTTGATTCATGGAATTGTGGTTTATACATGCTAGTGTGACTCCTTGTTAAAGGAGTACCGCACCCACAGACTCAAAAAACATGTTTAAAACATCATGGCATGATGTTTCCTACACTTTAACAGCACTCTGTGATTATTTACAGGATTTTAAATATTTTTATATGTAATTCCAGACTCTGACCACCTGGAGGCCAGCATACTGACGTGGTTTGGATAAACCAGGTTGCCACTCAGTATCCCACAAATCATTGTTTTGCTCACAAATGTTATATCATGCAGGCCTCCGTTTGCCTAAAGCTCCTGTCATTTCATAGATGTTGCATGCCTACAAAGTTCTGAATAAAATAGAACAGTGAAAGTAACATTCCTTGCTGCTGAATGAATACTTAAAATAGAAACAGTGCAAATGTCACAAAACACACTCAAAGTGCTGTTTACTGCTGCCTTTTTTCTAATTTAGTTTAAATGGCACTAATTTGTGAGACAATGAATTCCAGTCCTTTTACTTCTCCCCTCCCCCGTAACACTTAGCATCCCTAGCTGTCAAAGTCCTGAGGGTAATTTGACTTGGTAATTCCATTGACTGGCAGATCTCAGCAGGGTGCTTGACTCATGTAATTTAATCTTTGTTCTAGCATTTCCTTTGTTACAGTAACTTACAGGGGACATTTTTTTTTGCTGCACTATAGCCATGGCCTTACTTGACTGCATTTGCATCCATTTTATGTAGCAACTCCTGTAAGATCTTTCACAGGGAGCTAAATAAAACATTTACACTATTAACTACTTTAGATCTTTATTAATGTAAGTGTTTAAGGTATCACTTCATGCTTCCACATTGTTAAAAATGATTTACATGTGCAAAGTGTGTTGGTATTCAGTGTTTGCCTACATATTTTTTTTACTCCACTGGTTGATTTGCAAAAAAAACCTTTTGCAGTGTCCTTGGGTCTTTGTACATACAAACAGTGCTATATTTTCCCATTCCTTTTTCTTGTGCCCAGTAGTCACTTATAACAAAGTATATATTTATTTATTTATTTATTTTTATATAAAGGACATAAAGGTTAATTAACCTTGAATCAGGTAATGGATGCCACTGCAAAGAATCACTGTTGAAATATTTGTGCATGGACTAAATCCCTTACTAAATATTTGCCAGACTCCGGTTCAATTGGTGCTATGGCTTTAATATACTCGTGTGTTTGCTCATGCCTTCCAAATATCCCCACCATTACATACCAGTTTTGCAGTGTAGTAACCACCCGACATGCCCATACACCTTTAGCTATCAATATGCAGCAGCAGCTACTCCTGTTCATGTGAGTATGTGAATTCATTTTCAGACTTAAGGCGTTGAAGCTGCACTCATACCTCTCATGTGTACCTCATTATGAGGAACGTACCTCATTTGGGGTCTTAAAAAGTACATGTTCTCGAAGTTCCTCAAAGTTCCACATTGAAAGATTCTGTCAAACATTCAGTGTTAGGATTTTTTTTTAAGTGAAATCCATGGTAAATAGAAATTAATCATACTAATTCATTAACAGATCTTCTTTATAAGTAAAACCAACCTATTTTAACCATCCCATGACCTTCCTATTTGAAGTTGTTAGTAAGCCATTGGTATGTGTTCCACATTTTGCCCATTTGTTCCACATTATGAGGGCTAGTGCTCCTCATTTTGGAGATGGAAGGTTGAGAGCTATGGCTGCACTGAATAATTCTAGGTGCTTGTTCAGGTTTCACATGGTGCTTGCTTAAAGCTATTCTCAGGTTAAGCCACTATGAATATGTTGCACTGCCACCTCTGATACAAGGGTAATGTTTTAATCTTTTTATTCCTGCACTGCACACTAGTGGTATCTGGTGCAAATACAAGAGAAGTATGCAAGCGATACACCACCTAAGCATCATTTGCCGTGCATAATGTACAAGTATGCATACCAAATTTCTGTGTTTCCAAACATCGGTGTTACTACACTACTACTGAATAATTCCTATATCAGGCTCAAACTGTTTGACTTCGTTTCTTACCTTAGTATTTTCGGGACAGCAATCCAATCTATTCACACACTGTAAAACACAGCAGCCACTAATCATTTCTCATGTTCATCCATTCTTGAGCTAGCATTATCCACATCACATAGCGCCACGTGACATCCCAACTTGCCTGTTATTGTCCAATACCTGTCAGTACAGGAGAAGATGAATGCATACACCTAACTATATAGCTGAAGTCAAAAGGCAGTACTTACATGATGCATTCACAAGCTGGCTTTTGGTTACAATGTGCATATCCAGCAACTGCAACTACTGCATATTGTACTATCATGACAAGCCTCTGTACCACTTCATGGTAGCCAGCCTCACAGAGGTCTACTCACACCACAGCATTACTTGCAGCTGCAGCCAGATCCACTCATCTCACCACTATCATAACACTCCTGCAGCTACACATGCTACCCCAAACATGCCTCCTCTTGCCATTTATGCATTATGTATATCTCACTTCTGTCCTCAAAGACCAGTCCGTGCAACTGCAGCTGCCAAATAAGTGCCACTACACTGCACCACTTCATGGTAGCCAGCCTCAGAGGTCCACTCACACCACAACATTACTTGCAGCTGTAGTCAGATCCACTCATCTCACCACTATCATAACACTCCTGCAGCTATGCATGCTACCCCAAACATGCCTCCTCTTGCCATTTATGCATTATATATACCTCACTTCTGTCCTCAAAGACCAGTCCGTAAAACTGCCAATCTGAGGTAAATTGGGTGCTGCTGTGCTCATGCCTTGAGATTGGTTCCAAGCACAGAAACTTTTCCATTTTTCAGCATAAGATTTTCTAGTACTAGGCCTTCTTGCATCTAAATTGATATCCATCACAGGTTTGCTGAGGGATGGTAAAGGAGAGATTAAGTAATTAGCCAGGCTGCAAGGTTCAGTGTTGGAAGCTGAGGGTGCAGAAAATCTGGTTCTCCTGCTGAGACAGCAGGGAAGGAGTCTGAGGCAGGTGCCATGGAGATAATCATGACACTATGCAGGAGGGGGTACCAGTGTTGGTGCAGCCAGTCTGGAGCAATCAAAATCATCCTTGGTTTGTACCATTTGATTTTTAATAGTACTTTGGAGAGCAGAGGGGGGAAGGCATAGACTGATGCTCAAGGACAGAGCATCCACTTTCCAGGCTTGTTTGTGGCGAGTCTTTGTGCAACATTTGTCCACTTGGTAGTTCTAGGGAGAGGCAAACAGGTCTATATCTGGGCTGCTCCATTTGCTTGTCAACATGTTGAAAATCCTTGGTTCCAGTTTCCACTCATGTGGGTCCATGAGGTTTCTGCTTAGTCCGTCTGCCAGTGTATTTAATTTTCCTGGCAGGAATTGAACTTGTAGGTGCACTTGGTAGCTCAAGGCTGTGTTCCACAATGCCATGGCTAGTCTGCAGAGGGGGTAAGAATGTGTACCCCCATGCTTGTTTATGTACCACATAACAGTGGTGTTGTTCGTCTTTACCATTAGTTGGCCTGGAAGAATGTGGTCCTTGAAGGCTGTCAGAGCATTCTGTACAGCTAACTTTTTTTGCTTGATCTGCAGGTGCATTTGTCTTGGGCTCCATTTGCCCTGAATGCACTTCCCTGCCAGGTGAGCCCACCATGCATAGTATGATGCATCTGTTAGGGTTTGGATGGCAGGGGGTGGTGTGAAAGGTAGTCCCTTGTTTTGGTGGCAGGCCTCTGCACACCAAAGGAACTGTAGGTGTAGGCAAGGTATGATAGGAATCATTGTTTCTAGGTCTTGAATGTTGAGACCATAGGCTTTTTAGGTATCAGTGTAGTTTCCTCATATGCAGTCTTGCATATGGAATTAGAAGAATGCAGGGGGCCATGAACACTAAGGCTTGCGGTGCTTGTCTTGCAGATAGCAGGGTTTTTGTGGCCACTTGTTTGAAGTAGGTTGTCAAATTAATTTGCTTTTCTGGCGTGAGGTAAGCCATCTGGGATGTTGTATTCAAGCTTGCTCCCAGGAATATAATTGGTTGACAGGGTACTAGGTGTGAGTAGCCTGCTTTGAAGCGTAGCTATCTTCTGCAAGATTCCTTGATTGGGATGTGCAGGTATGCTTCTTTTAAATCTACCACTGCATTGCAATAACAAGCCTTAATTGGTTAGAACTGTAACGGGACCCTGTCCAGGCCAGCAATCAAGGAGACTTAATCCTCACCACTTACCCCGGTGATGGACGGTCACTAAGAGCAAAAATGGATTCACACAGTATTTTCAGATGTAGCTCCCTGTACCACACAGGGAACATGGTTCAGACCTGAGGCTGCCCTCTCCTTCTCTCTTCTGGCCCACACAAAACTCCACACTGATCACTTTTAAGCTCTGTGTCTCTGTTCCCAGCAGCTGACATGCATGCATGCACACACGCATACACACACACCTGGGAAAAGCTGGCACAGATGTATACAAACTTAAATATGTTGGGCGTCTGTATTTGTACAAAGTTGCTAAGGCCTGGAACTACTTATCTCTATCCATCACTTCAGTACCTCCCCCATCCTTCAAAATCATTCGGAAAGGTTTCCTAGCCAAAAGCTGACTCTGCTCTTGTTCAATGCCAGGACAATTATATCCCTAAATGTGAACAAATACCTGTTCATACCTTTCATCTCCTTGCTCTCCCTTCTTCACTTACTTCGTTCTATCAATTTCATCTCCCTGGCTTTCTCTCTAAATATACCACAAACCTGCTTTTCTCTCGCTTAGTATTACAATTTATGTTTTATTGTACTAGCTTACCTTTAATTTCTCTATAAATTTTCTAAATGTTCTCTTATTGTATCTATTCTTAACCAATGTTTACATATTTTGTGTAGTGTTTTAACTATTTAAACTGTAATTATTTTTCATATTATTTTTAAAGACTGTAAAATTGTTTTTAAAATGTTTTGTAATACTTCAGAACTTCTATCTAGGCCTCCATTGAAAATGGGCTGTTACCCAGTCAGACTTTGCCTGTAATAAAAAGGCAAGAAAGAAATATAACATACAATATAACTAAATTGGTGGCACTTGGTGCAAAGGATAAAGTTTGGAGCTGTACTTCCTGTGATACAGGGTTTCTTGCCCTCAGCCTTTAATTTCCCACTATGTGACCGTGAGCAAGTAACTTAACCATCAATTGTACCAGGGGTCACCCCTGAAAAGTGACTGTGTCCAGTGGGCCTACCTGGTTAACAAATATAATTATTATTAACAAAACTGTTCCGCCTCATTAAAAAAAATAATAAAAAATATCACAATGTGTTTTAATGATTTAATAAAATATTTTCTACCCTGCATTAAACTACATCTATGGTATGCCTGGAATTAAACTTCCTTAAATGCTTCCTTAGTCTGTTCTGTATAACTGTTATAAATAGCTTATAGTTTAATGGCATTAAATTAACCAAATTTCCTTTTTAATTTTTTTTTCAAACATTAAAAGATTAATTGAGTGAAAATCACATAAACTCCTCTATTCCCTATCAAATATTAATAAAATATCCTGAGGCAGATGCTAAACAGAAATGTCCACTTACCCAGGAAGAGTGTTATGCAGCTTGATACAAAGGGGTGAGTGTAATAAAGTCTGTGTATATAGTAGTTGTGACATAATTATACACATCAACTTGGAATTGAAGCTCATATATATATATATATATATATATATATATATATATATATATATATATATATATATATATATATAAAATGGCATCATATAAGCCTGAACATGACATCCTTGGGTATTATAGGACATAGTAAATGTCAATAAAGGCATCATGAAACTTCCTTACAAGGCTTACAGGGCTAATACTAAAGATAATACCTTAATTCTATGAGTTATCAATTAACCAGACATTGATTATGCAAACTACAATGTTACAAAAATGTGATCCAAATTACTAGATTTTGTAAATCAAAATAACTCGTAACAGACACTAACTACTGTTTATCTGTGGCTGTCCTGCAATTACAGACACAAAACTCTACACTTCAATTTCAGAACTGGACGCAAAGCAATTGGTATTGTATCAACCTTCTTAAACTATACTGGCAATAACTGTATTACAGCAGATGAACTACCTTTGAATACATAATCTATCTCAATGATCCAAAAATTAAACTACCGAGAAGGAAAACAATCTGTTTTACAATATTTTTACTCATTGCATTCAAAACTTTAAACTAATAAAGCATAAACTAACCAAACATATCAAAAACAAACCCTGCTATATGCCATGCAGGGATGAAGCTCTGAATGAGATCCAGGAAATTTGAGTTTTATTAGCTGCTTTGGCAAAGGAAAAGCCAGGCAGAGGATGATGGGTGCTTGCAGCTTATGCCAGCTTCTCCATTATAAGAGAAAGGGTGTGGGGGTTCTTGGTCACCTAATTTGCTCCTATGCAAACAGAGCCTTTCATGGAAGCTTTATTCGTAAACTGGGAATATTGGTTTGACATTCTCAAACCTCTGATCGCCTTGGTTTGTCTATGGTTGTAATCAGTCATACCGGTTATGTTAATTCCTACTACCACATAGCATTTGCAAATTAAAACACTCAAACTATAACCTCAGGCATGACAGACATATCGAGTCTAAGAGGAAGCATCCGGCTCCTTTACTCTGATTCTCTTTCAACTGTAAGTACTGCAAGGCAATTTGAGCAGGTCACCCAGCTGGTTTCTCAGCACTTCCATGGTAAAGCTCTGCAACACCTCACTCAGTCCTGCAGGGATTCCTATATGCAGTCCTACATCAATCTAAAGTCAAAACAGAGCAAATATAACAGATTGGCAATCCCTTTGTCAAATATGACACCGCAAACATTAACACGACCATAACTGCAGTGCTACTTCATTGCAGATCTGATGTGGGCTGATTGTTGTATCTTTAGATGCGTTAAACCTCCCCCCGTCTGTGTTTTTTCTTCTACTTTCAGTGCGGACTGACAGCACGTGGTAACTGCAATCACAATCTAGCTAGTCCTTCTGTTATACTTGTTAAAGCTGTTTAGTGAGTGTCACAAGACAGACACACAGAAAGACACACAGACAACACAGACACACAGACACAACACAGACATACAGACACAACACAGACACACACACATGTACAAAGAAAATTATCAGTACTACGTTCCTCTAACTAAAACAGAATAGTGTGACTACCACAATCATGGTAACATGACTGTAATGTAGCTAAAGTAACAAGAAACCAAAGGTAGACATTGCACAATATGCACTATAACTTCAGAAAGGAACATTGCTCTTTTTACACCATTCTGTGTTCACACAAATTGCTGAACGACAAGGGGATGTTCAGATATGCTGAGCACTTGTGCAAGTACTGTGAGACCGTTTTTTTTTTTTTTCCACATAGGATCATGGAATGTGGATAGATCTGCCCCTCCAATATGTTTTGGCACTGAAGTTTGAAATTGAGGTGCAGTTCTGGCCACATTTCATGCATACAGGTTAAAAAGAAAAAGGCACTGGCTTGACTTACTATTTCTGAATACCCCGTTGGTGTTTTTTCTTCTCCTTTCAGTGCAGACTGACAACAGTATATGGTACCATATTGCATAACTTTGTGATCATGATCTAGCTAGCCCTCGTTAAAGCTGTTTAGTGACTGTTACAAAAAAAACCAGCATAGCGAGTGTAAAGAAGGGCTAAGTAGATTATGATTGCAGTTATACCCACAAAAACACATGCACCTAGCACAGATTGTTGGCAGTAACAGCAGCTTGTGTGTGCAAAACTGTGCGATCAAGATCTAGCTAGCCCTTCTGTTACACTCATTAAAGCTGTTTAGTGAGTTTTACAAAAACCAAAAAAAACCCAGCTTAGCCAGTGTAAAAAAATTATACACACACATATACATATACATATATATATATATATATATATATATATATATATATATATATATATATATATATATATATATATATATATACACACACACACACACACACACACACACACACACACACACACACACACACACACACACACACATGTATACATACATACACACAAATATTGATGTGGTGACACTAAGGAGGAATATACATCTTTGCCAAGATGTTAATTACAACTGAAAGAAATCTAAATTACATCTACAACAGCTACCAATCCAAGCAACTTAATCAACGCACAAAAAAAACCCCCCTCAAACATTAAAGTCTAACACTACTGCTCTCCTACCCTCTATAATCATATGCTATACCTTGTTATCCACATCCTTTAATCAAAATTACCAACCAGAACATTAATCTCATCATTAGACCTCCCACAAAACTACTGCACAAATCTTGCTTGATCGTGGGAGACCGCAACATGCTCCTCTGTGCCACACATACTCACTACAACCTTAAAATCCACCCACTGCATTCAAAGTAACAGAACAGCTCAAAATAAGTGTTTTTGTAGGCTGCCCCTGATAAGACATACGTACACATAATCTTCTGTTCGGAGAAAATTGCTGAGTTGGGAAAGGAATCCCAGCCAGCTCTAACTTGGAGGGTAAAGTCCTGACTATGCCACAAGTGACAAAAGTTAGATTAGCAAGCCGGGTGCCAGTATGAGCTGACCAGGGAAGAATGAAGTGTGATGCCTCTGCCACCTTGCCTACCCTGGCGAATAGCAGGCTGGTCAGACCAGTCACTAGAGTGACACTTGACAGAAGGACTGTGTTTCACCCATGAATTACAAGCTAAAGAAGACGGTATTGCCGTAATGCGCTTACACCACAGAGCTGATCATGCTTCACTTTTCTGCTTAATGGACTGACCGGTTTCCTTTCCCCTGCACACAGCTGTTTTATACAGGCTTCCTTCAACCTATTTCATTTCAAAGTAAATAATAAGGGCCTCAAACTTGTGCCATCCTCCAAATAAAATCTTACAGATCAGCCCATGTTCAAACTACATTAATTTTTAATATTTAACACAGCCCTGCAATGCCCCAACCCATGCTGCCCTCATTATCAATACATTCCGTAGCAAACCCTTTGTCTTTGTTCATAGGTTCATAGATAATACTAGGCTAACTGCCCTTGCGAGCCATTTTTAAGCCTAGCCAATTACCCCTTGTGAGACTCAAACCCTGCACCTTGCGTTTGTAAGGCAAATGCTTTGACCATTAGGCCACCCTCCCAACTGTTGCCAATGCTTAGTAAGCATAGTCCCAATGATATAACTAAAGTAAAAACTATTTTATAATCAGAAAGCCCACTTTATACAATAACAGCATAATTATAGCAAAAATAATAAAACATTTGCATGGAATATTTAACAAAGAAATTAGAAATAAAGATAACAAAAAAACTAAAGATAAAAATGAGAGAAGAAAATGGACTAGGAAGGGATGCATACTGTCACACTTTCAAATTGTACCAGGTTTGTCAAGTGATTTTCTTCAGTCACCTCTCATCATCTTCAGTCATCTCTGTGTTCCAAAGGCCCCAAGCTGCAATTAATGTAAATTTTTCCCAAACTTATCAAATCAGTACTCAACCTTTTCAAGAGTTATCATCTTAACTAAGAATATTAAACCAATAAGACAAAACATGTTTCCACCACCTAATAAACATCAGAACCAAGGCAATAACTTCATCACAAATAGCAACCAAAGCCCACCAATCTCAGATCTTCATATTTTCCAAACTCAACCCTACGTATTCTTACTACAAAAACTTAAAAGACGTTTCACTGTTAGCATAATAAAAAAATAATGCTCATCTTCTAACAGTTTTTTTAATTATACCAGATAGTATTAGTATTTAGCATTAGATACAACCCAACATACATACATACTCCATGTGCCCATTTATTAAAAATAATAAATAAGGAGCATCTGGAATTAACTAAACTAAATGTTGCAGCATTTTGACATAAAATACAGACATGCTTTTCTTAAAATGACCTTCTGTGATGCTTAGACAACAAGTGAAAATAATGACATACATACACTCTTATTATTGGCTAGCACTTCAACTTAATACCTCTCAAATGTCCAGAATTTTGCACAATGTGAAGACTTTTGCCTCATATTTTTGTGTATTCCACCTATGTTTTTCCTGGCAAGGCATGGAGAACTAAAGTCACCAAATAATGTTTCATATCCATCTGAAAATACTTAATACAAAATGTATTGCACACCAAGTTCATAACTGCAATATTTAAAATCTGTACCTGATTTAGGGCCTTTACCCTCCACCAATTATTTTCAGCTTTGTCCAAAATTCTTACACCAAATGCTTGTGACAAAATTTGTAGAAGAAACATCTGAACAGATATTTTGTTTACAATGGCAAATGGGTGGCACAACAAATACAAGATCAGAGTACAGCATATAATACTTCATGCAAAGCACATATTTCAACTATGCTGACCCAAAGACCTTAATCATAATGCGCCAGTGGAATGTCACACTATACTAATCAAACAGCTGCTTACACACTATGTAGCTGCACTGTAAAGAATGACACCAAGCGAAGCCCTAGCAAACCTCAACAAAATGATGACATGCCATTCACAAGAAGCTTACAAGGACTCTCGACACAAATCATCAACATTTTGGAACAAAACTCTACACACAAAAACAAACTGGAGACAGTGAAAACGTTACTAAATTACGGACTACAGAAAGATGGGAAACATTAAAACTACTTGAATCAAAAGAGACGGGAAGATCGGAGTAGATTGTACTACCGCTCCACAGACACTGGTTCTTAAGTTACAGACCCGAAGAGGTCTAGCATTATTAAAAAGTCAAAAAGTAGAATCGATCTAAATCAGGGCCACTTTACCACTGTCCATTGCAATTCAACAGCAACGCTACTCTTTCAAAACATCACACATATGCATTCTCAAAAACTACCTCAAAGGTTCACGCAGGAGCAGAAAATAAATTCCAAACAGGTAAGCAGCACCACACTGATAAATCCAGATGTCCCGGAGAACAGAGTTACAACTCTGATGATGGCTACCCCAACCTGGGGAAAAGGAAGACGAAAGCAAATAACTGCCCAATACGATACTCAGCCCAAACCACCAAAGATGCCTTTTCTGAATTTCCACCCTACAAATTTCTGTTTCCATTCTTCTCTCGCTAACATCCTGTAGTGTATATGTTCATACTATGAACTCTGAAAAACACTGCACTTTTTTAAAACAGTTGTTTTGAACTATATAGACCACATGCACAACAAAAAAAAAAAAACGAAAAGTTGTAATGCCTTATTCTCAGTAAAAGAAAGCAAGGCAGAAGAAATTAAGCCGCTACTATCGTGAATTATGTTTTAAAAAAAGTTTACTTACAAATAAATCAGGCCACGAGGGTAAGCTGATACAGGCAAGGCTTGGAAAAACATGTTCCGTCGGTAAAATACCCTGTACTAGAAACACGAACACGAAAGGAACTTCCCTACCTCCTGCAGCTATATTTGAGTATTCCAAGGCTGGGGGAAGGACAAGGCAGCTGTGACATCACAGAATGGGTGGGTTTGACCAAGAAGCAGAGGCCGGCCATGGTGATATCACTTCGGGGGAGGGAAATGTTAAAAAAAATATACCTCCACTGCCTGGCTGTGATGACATCAGTAATTGGGGGACTCCAGCAGGCTTAAGTGAAACACGAGAGAATGTTTTTAAAAGTGTAAACATTCCTGTACGCTAAGGTAGGGTTGGATTACAGAACTCAGGAGGAATTCAATTTTCTAAACGCTGCTTTCTTATTTGTTTATGCAGGAAGCTGTACATAGGGACGAAAATGGCAGAGAAGTTGAGGAAAGCATTTTACAAACTCGTTGTACTCCTTTAAGTTAAAGGTAATCCATTTTTTTAGCAGAGCCAAAGGTTAGGTATACATAGATCAGGAAGTTGTTGTTACTTATCAAAAAACAAGTTTAGCTGCACTCTAACATCAACCTCATCAAATTTCAAAGAAGTCACCTGGCTTACCTGTGAACCTTAAATAGCTCAATGACTTAAAATCATATTAGCCCTTGTATATCACCTTCCTCCTATATCACAAACTACTATAAATAATATCATCAACTCATAAAAGAGCTTTAGAGACAAAAATGTAATATTTAGTGGAGATTTTAGCCTTCAGTGGGAAGAAAATGTTTCTCTTATACCATACCCTACCTTATGTGGGTATGGCTTTTATCAAACGATCGTTACTTTGCTCTAGGCCTTTGAGCAGTCAGCCATGTGGATGTTGTACAAGCAGTTATATAAAATCAAACATTTCACTAGTGTTAATTCATCTATGTTCTTTGACATCAGCCATTTAATTACTGGCAATACTGAATTCAGCAACTAGTGTTTATAGTACATTTTATGTAAGAATGTCTTCATAATCTTTCATACTCTTATTTCTTACTCAGAATAGGGGAATATGATGTTAGATGTGGTAGAAAGATGACTTTTTGTAAAAACACACTCTGGAACATTCATTGGTGATTCTCACTTTTGTAGGATTTGGTAAGATTTCTTTCTCAGGTCCAGTCCTACTAGGGTAGACCACTATTCTTGAAAAGGAAGAAAAAAGTGGATGTTTATTTTAGGAGCTTTTTGCAGCCTGCATTCAAATTATCATTTGTAAAAAGTATTGCTATCATCCTTATTTTTGAGTCTGGTTTCACTTTTTTTCTTTTCATACATAGTATAGTTAGTATGTATTTATTTAACTTCTACAAAGACTCATAAATGGTCACATATACACACAGATACAAACACACACACATTTATGTAAATATATGCCTATAGATATGTTTATATACATGCACACACACACACACACACACACACACACACACACACACACACACACACACACACACACACACACACATATATATATATATATTTTTTTTTTATGAAAATACCCTTTGATGTATGTTTTCAGCATCCATTAATATGATTTTTTATTTACATACTTTTAGACTTAATATGAGGCTAAGCATTAGTTTTATTTATGAATTACTTATACTTTTAATAATCACTTTTTCCCTTAGAACTGTTCTAAATCTCAAAGTAATCACTGTATTTTCATTCTAAAGCACTGCAGTTGCTCGTATAAGTAATCTTATAAGTAAGCACTAATAAACTAAAGCACTACACTCTCTTATACTCCCTTTAAGTACTTGGCTCCCTATTGGTCCTTTTTGATCAGTCAAAAAGTAGTTCCTTATACTATTCTGGCATGTCCAAAAGTCAGTTTTGGGTTTACTCTCCAGTCCAGCTGGTGAATCTGGGAATCTTGAGGCAGTGTTACAATTGCCTTACGTACACAGGCCACCCTCTCCTCCTCCCAACAAGCTCAAATATATGTGAGAGATGCAACTATACAGCCAAACTGAGCTCTCTCAACCCAGTACTGGCACAGTCAGTCAGGAGGAGAAGGTAACCACACACACCACAAATCCAGTCTCACATAGACCTATCGCAACAGCAAACCAAACACATAAACACACAAAAACATACTCGGAGGCTCTAAATAAAAATCTGCCCAAGCAGCAGAGGCCTCCAAAGCAGACTTCCAAGCAACCGCTACCCCACAACAATACCCACGTATCACATAGTTCACAAAGTCAGTGTGCCACACAGTCACAGCCCTTAAGGCTAAACAACACACCTAATACACTTGTAATAAGTGACTCTATTGTCAGACACACTGACGTCCCACTCACCAGGCTGAACAAGGAGAAGGTCATTGTAAGCTGCCTGTCAGGTGCCAGGATCAGCCACATAACACAAGCACTCAGGTCACTCCAAAGCAAGTACAAATATGACTCTGTCATTGTCCATGCTGGTGTGAATGACCTGAGATGTACCTCCCTGGACTACATGAAAAGAGACATAGAGGAGCTCTCTGATCATGTAGCCCAGGCTGGTATGACCCTGACCTTGAGTAGCATCTTACCCTCACCAAGAAGGGGATCCAGTGTCTGTCAGCCTGGGATGACATGCTCGACAAGCCACGTTGCTTCGATAGGGATGGCTTGCATCTGTCACCCCTGGGCTTTTGAATACTGGCTAAGGCTTTTGCCACCCCCCATAGTGCCTTCTTTAGGCAAGGCTGAAAAGACAAACCCACCTCCATAGACAACACAAGGAAAAAGAAACTAAGGGTAATGCCGCTCAACGCCAGAAGTCTAAACCTCAAGATGCATGCACTCGAGGCTCTCCTCAGTATGGAGAATATCGATATCTGTGCAGTAACAGAAACCTGGTTCAAGGCTCCCGAGAGCACCCCAGCACTACCAGGTTATACCTCATACCATGTTTTTGGCCCCAAAACTCAGACCGAACCACAAAAGGAGGGGGAGTATCCATATTCATCAAAGATACCCACACCTCCAGGTTAGTGGCACTGCACAAAGCATCAGAGACCATCCATGTGCAACTAACAGTGGGCAAAACTGCCTTTCAGTTTGTAGCCTGCTACTGACCACCCTCCCAAATTCAGGAACCCCACTCGGCTTTCCTGAGAACACTGGAGAATATGACGGTCTCTCCAAACACCATCATATTGGGTGACCTCAACTACCCAAACATAGACTGGGAGCACTACTCAAGCCCCAACACCCTCGCCCAACGGTTCCTAGAATTTATAAACTCAAATGCTATGGAACAGCTGGTCACCACTCCCACAAGAGGGGAAAACATATTGGACCTGATCATCACCAACATGGGGACTCTATGTTCCATACCAGAGGTATACCCCTCATTGGTAAGATCTGACCATAAATTAATCTCACTGGACATCCATATCCTGTCCCCACCCCCAGCCAAGGAAACCACGGTGAAGAACTTCTCAAAAGCAAACTTCACACTTCTCAAAACCAAGGTGGAATCCTCAAAGCCCCCGGGCCAGTGGAAAATACGGCCCAAACCGCAGAATCCTTTACAAATGCATTCTATGGACACCTACAGGAATGCATGGGTCGTGCTATCCCAAATAAAACCAAAACTCACTCCTCCAAAGGCAGGAGACCTATCTGGTGGACCCCAGCCATAAATAAGCTATACAACAGAAGGAGGAAGCTACTACATGATAGAGCAAAATCCCAAAAAGGGAAGACATCTCTGATCAGTACTAGCAAGAAACTACGATCCCTCATAACATCATCTAAGGCCAGCTTCGATAGAAAAATTGCACAAGACGCTAAAGATAATCACAAGGCCTTCTTTAGTTATGTCAGGAACCTGGGTGGCAGCTCCCAGATATGCTCTGAGTTAATGCAAAATGACAAAAAAATACACTGAACCCACAGACATTGCCAACATCCTGGCAGACAGGTTCAGTGCAAACCCCCCCCCCCCAAAAGAGCAAATGTCTATCCCAACAGAGTGTAGCCTCCCTGACATCACAGATGCATAGGTGAGAGCTGCCCTCTCCAAAGCAAAAAACACAGCATCAATGGGATTGGACGGTGTCCCGGGCTGCGTCTTACATGAGCTCCAAGAAGAACTGAACCCTCACATAAAGTCACTGTTCAATCTCAGCCTTACTACAGGATATGTACCCAAGGAATGGCATACAGCAACAGTGGTCCCACTCTACAAAGGTGGTGCTACAATGGACCCCAGAAACTATCGCCCTATAAGCCTGACTAGCCTGGTCTGCAAAGCTATGGAGCGTATCATCATGGAACTCATAAACAAAGACATTGGGAACCTCCAAACACTGGATCCTACCCAATTCGGCTTTGTTAATGGCAGATCTTGCCTCTTGAACCTGGTCAACTTCTTTGAAACAGTCACCAAGGCAATAGATGAAGGGAAGGTAGTCCACACAGCCGACCTGGACCTCGCAAAAGCCTTCGACACAATACCCCACTCGGGCATCATAAATAAGCTCACCAGCTTAAATATCAACCCCTATGTGACAAGATGGGTTGCAAACTGGCTCAGGGATAGAACCCACATGGTCAGAATTGCAAGTGCCATGTCAGACTCTAAACCAGTTACAAGTGGCGTCCCACAAGGCTCAGTCCTGGGACCTATCTTGTTCGGTATATATTTCTCTGAGGTACAGGCTAACACGGGAGGACTATGACTGAACAAGTTCGCAGATGACTGAAAATTGGGTGCTATAATCGACTTGCCGGCTGACACAAGCATCCTCCAAAAGGGTCTCACAGAAATGGATAACTGGTGCCAAAGCCATGGCCTAAAGCTAAATGCCAAAAAGTGCATAGTCATCCCCTTTGGGAAAAACAAAGTGCCCACAAATTACCACATAGGTGGTAATCCATTAAGTACAGAAGAAGTAATTAGGAATTTGGGGACCCAAGTAGATAGCAATCTCTCCTTTGACAATCACGTTGCCAAAGTGGTTAGAAAGACCTTCTATATAGTCCACCTTATCACAAAAGGGTTCACATCTAGATCAAGAGAGGTCATTGTGCCTCTCTACTCATCACTCATCAGGCCCATAATTGAATACAATGCCCCATTTGGGATGTACCTTACCCGACACCTGCAGCAACTGGAAAGACCCCAAAAGTACCTCACCATGAGGATCAAGGGACTCAAACAGATGCCCTACACAGTTAGGCTAAAGAAACTCCAGCTCTACTCAGTTGCATAATGCCTACTCAGAGGCGATCTGTGCCTGATGTATAAAGTCATGTCCAAACTAGAATTAATGGACATGCTCCACCTCAGGAAATCCAAATCCCTTAGAGCTACAGGCTCCAGGGACTTAAACCTCAGCACAGAAATAAATAGGACATGCTGGAGGGACAGATTCATATCCCAGAGGCTCCCCTCACTCTGGAACAAAATCCCAATCCATGTTAGGCAGAGCCCCTCAATGACCCTCTTCAAGAGAAATCTTGACAAGTGGATGGGAGATCATAGGTTTACCCCTGGGATCTCTTCTGTTTCCCTACTAGACAGAGGCACAGTAAACTAACCTTAAAAGGGCTATCTTCTGTGACCTACTATACAGAGGCACAGTCAACTAATCTAAAAGGGTGGCGAAAGCCAAACACACTCTGGCTAGGCTTATAAATGCCCTAGGGCAGATAGCCTAGTATCAACCTATGAACCTATGAATTTTATTGAGGTCCTTAAATATATTGGTGTATTTAAACACATTGCTCTCTCTTTTTAATTTCTCCAAGTCTTTTGGGTTTCTAATACCATGACGGGAATGGACCCCATTCCTAAGTCAAAGTACGATTAAAGTTCATGAAATTAGTATTCTTTCAATCTTTGATGTCAGCCAAAAGTGCTGTTTGCAGCACCAGCAATGTGCACAGTAATGACTCCTTCTGCAGTTCACATGGAGTTACATGTATTGGTAGCATATCTAAATACGATTGTAAATTCTTTTTTATAAGACCCATTGCTCCTACTACTATTTGGACTGCCTGAGTATCTTTCTTCCACATTGCTCTTGTTTCTGCCTGCAAATCCTGATATTTTATGACTTTGTGTCTGTACGTAGGACACTGTAGTTACTGGTTGTGACGATTTCAATGATCATTGACACTTTTGTCTTCTTTTCCTGGACCACTATATTTTATTTTCTAGCATCTATCCTTTGAACTGTTGTTAATGGATGATCCCATGTGATGTAGACTTCATCATTTTCTATGATACTTTGTGGCTTGTATTTCCAGTGTTTTTCAGCCACTTCAATGCCATAATGTTTGCACAATCCCCAGTGCAACAGTCTCACCACATTATTATGCCTTTCAGTATACAGTCCTTCTGCCATTAGTATGTCGCAGCCAGCAATGAGGTGTGCAACTGTTTCCAATTCTGTTTTACAAAACCTACATTTGTCGGTTTCTCCCACATGTTCAATGGACTTTGTAAACCAACATGGTGCCAATATTAACCTTTCATCTCTTGGTTTGAATTTGCCTCTCCTTAACCATTCCTGTGTTCATTCCTGATCATCACGAGGTTCTTCTAGAAGTTTTCTATACTTGCAACTATATTTATGCTTTTTCCACATTTTTTGCCTTCTCGACTAGTCCTTTACCTTATATTCTGTTTTTTTTTTTGGCACATTCAGTTGCTGCCTGATTTTTATCTACTTCTGGTTTGATTTCCATTCCTGCTTGACGCCAATATGCCTTTGCTAGCCTAATCAGGGAAGTCATCTTAGACTTATTCTCCTCATGTTTCAAAACTTTCACTACATTTGGGTCTTGTGAGGTCAGCAGATATGTGTGGAGTCCCATGATTGCAGATCTAGACATGTAATCAATTTCAAGGAGGCCCATCCCTCCTTCAGAATGGGGAATATATAATTTTGGTATGCACTGATTTTTATAAATCATTTGGTGAGCATGAAGCATCCTTCTTGTTTTCCTATCTAATCTATCCAGCATGTTTTGGGGCCAGTCAATCACTCCAAAACTGTAGGTTAGGATAGGAAGAGCAAATTGGTTTATAGCTCGGATTTTGTTCCTAGATTTCAGCGCTGTTTACAGGATTAATTTATGTCTTCTAAAGTACTCCTTACTAAGTTTTATTCACTTTTGTTCATGTTTTATTGTTGATCCTTCATCAATTCCCAAATATTTATACACTCCCTCTTGCTCACGTTTTTATATCACATTCTTGTCCCAAACTGTTGTTTTCTTAGTGCTGCAGTTTTCCTGCTTTAAAGGTTGCTTTTGCACATTTATCAAGACCAAATGACATTCTTAGATCATCTGAAAAAGTTTTAGCAACTTGCAGGTGTGCCTTCAGTTCCTCATCTGATGGGCTATACAGTTTCAAATCATCTACAAAGAGAAGATGAGAAGTATTTGCACTTTGTTGTTTTCTATGAGCCAGATTATAGCCATGACCTAATCTAGACAGCTTAATTGATTAAGGGCAAGGCAAAATAGCAGCGGTGACAGAGAGTCATCCTGAAATATCCCCTTTGGATTTTTATCCTTGGAATAATAAGTTCTCCTTTGTCATGGCTTAATTGCAAAGTGGTCTGCCACTATTTCATGGTCACTGTAATGCAGTCTATCAGTGTAGGGTGTATCTTATACATTTTTAAGCACTCTTCTGTCCATGAATGTGGGATACTATCAAATGCTTTTTTTGTAGTCAATCCATGCCATACTTAAATTCTTCCCTTTTTACAGTTCTCCACTATGACTTTACTTAACAACAAATGATCCTTTGTTCTGTATAACCTTCTTTTATTGCCTTTTTGTTCTACTGCCATAATTGAGTTTTCATCTAAATGACTATAAACTGTTGGCATCAATTCCGGCGTATAGCTTATACATCATCAGAAGGCAAGTTATTGGTCTATAATTTTTAGGGTAGCTTGCAGGTTCACATTTAATGTTGTTAGCCAGGTTGGTGTCTGTTTGGGAGTGTGCATGTAAATAATTCTTACTCATGGCTAAATCTTTGTGCAAAGATGTTAATACTTTTAACCAGAAGTTAGGTACTGCATCTGGGCCTGAGGTTTTCTAATTAAAAGCTTTTCTTAACTTTGTTTCAATCTCTCTGGCTGTTACTTCATCCCCTTTCATATCCTGCACCTTTAAACTTCTTATTCTTTCTTTTACTTCTTCTGTCCATTTAGCATCTTTGTTATGTTCCACAGGATCTTCATAGATACTTCTCCAAAATGTATCTATTTCTTCTGTTTTTGGTGGTCTTTTAATTCCTTTTACCTTATTTCCCAGTTCTCCATAAAACGTTTTTGGGTATCAATAAATTGCTTATTTTGTACTTTTCCTTTATATTTGTCTATGTATCTTCTAAGTTTTTCCACCTGTGCTGCAATTGTTTAGTTTATTATTTGCTATGGTGCATGATAGATCCTCATCTGTTCTAATACCACTCATTGTTTTTATCACGTCTATCTTTCTGAGTATTTTTTTTATCTGTTCCCTCTTCGATACTGTTCTAATAGTGACACTTCTTGTCTTAGATGCTTTATAGTTTTTTCTATGATGGTATTCGATTTCACCCCTTTATCTCCCTCACTACCCTGTGTTCTTGTGATAGAACTGTATCAGTTATTAATTTAGCTGCACAGTAATATATCCTGTTTACTTCTGTTATATCGCATGGATCTCTATGGACAGCCCCAGTTTCTGTGTTCATTTGTTTTAGCAAACTTTTGACTTTTTGGCTTTTATTGACCTTCTGCAGACTATTTCTTTCATTGTTCTTAATATGTCTGTCTATCTCTAGCAGCTCTTCTCTTAGTTCGGTTTCTTCTAGACTGGGGGCACATTTTTGTTTTTTCATTTCCTGCGGACATTCTATAGAAAGTTCTATTGCATTCTCCTGTGGCACATTCTCTTCAATTTCATCCTGTGCCATTGTTGCTCTGTCATATGAGAACTCACTGGCCTACCACTCCTCAACATTAACTGCGTCAGAGTTTCCACAGTTTCCTGTTCCTTCCCTTGCTGTCCAGCTTCAAGTGAATGTTTATACTGGTTTTCTGTAAAAGGATCCAAAATATCTTCATATGGCACCTGACCAATTGCTTCCCATTCCACTGGTTTCCCCTTAATTCGGAGTTCCACTGCTCAGTCCAGTTGTGGTGCTTTCCTGAATTAGATTTTCTACACTGAATCCTTCACTTTGGAGGTACATCATGACCTCAGTTTCTGTTTCTTTAACTTATGCATTACTGATCTACTTTTCTGCTTTTGCTCTTTGTCTTCTTATTTTTATATTTTAAAGTTTCCATGTCTGGATTCCTTTGCCTGTATTTCTCTTCAAATATCTTAGGTGCTGCTGTTTTTGTATTGATTAGTTTTGCTTTCTACTTTGCATAGATATTACACCATATTAAATATCTTTTTCTTTCCCATGTCCATATTTCTTCTTCAGATGTCTTCTGATCTTCCTCTTTCTCATTACTTTGGGGACTCGTTCCATCATCCTATGATGTAATCTGTGTTAGACCTTCTACATTAAATCCTTCACTTTGCAGGTACTCCATAACTTCAACTTCTATTTTTTTTTTTACTTCTACTTTACTAATCTTCTTTAATATGTTCCATCTTTGTGATATTATCTTTTTATTGTGAAAATTTCTATATCTGGATGCCTCTTCCTGTATTTCTCTTCAAATATCTTTGGGGCTGCCTTCTTTATGTTGATTAATTTGGCTTTCACCTTTGCATAAATATTGCACCATGTCAAATCTCTCTTTCTTTCCCATGTCCATATTTCTTTTTTATACTTTTCAAAAATATCTAGGTTTTGTTGTTTACATTTTTGTACTTCTTCAGATGCGTCTTTTTCCAAACAGATAAAAGTTTCTTGATCTATATACTGTTTTTCAAAAATCTGTTGCATTAATGACCACAGATTTTTATTTGAATCTTCTGACAGTTTTTCTTACGGAAGTATTTTTCTTTCCATTAACTTATTTCTTAATCTTTTTGTATATCTTGTGTCTGGAAATTCTGGCTTTTTACATAATAGTAACAATACATAATTTCTTCCTTATCCTCAGTAGTCCACGTCGTCATCTTTATGGCTCTTATTTGGCCTATCAGTTTTTGTGATTTTTGTGGACTGCTACTTCCTTCTACAACAGGGGGGCCATCCTTCCCCTGGGCCTGACCTGGCCTGGACCCATTGTAGGAATGTTTATTTTGAGGATTCTACTCTGTCATTTTTTCCAGTCCTGGCACCAGTGAGCCTACCAGGATTGGGTACTTTTTTATCCTGGGTCATGTGCACCCAGCTATCTTTTTTGTTTTTGACCTACTTCTGTCCATGATATATGCAATATAAATACAGTCTATATATCAGTGTCACCTTTGCGAAGAACAGGGTCCACCTCTTGAAGGTACTCACCGAGACTTGAGGATGAATTCAATTTCAGCACTACTACTCTGCTACTTCTACAATTTCTCCTACTTCTCTCCTTTGCTTGCTGACTTTTCATCTCTCCATTCAGACCCCTAATTGTGTGTGTGTGTGTGTGTGTGTGTGTGTGTGTGTGTGTGTGTGTGTGTGTGTATATATATATATATATATATATATATATATATATATATATATATATATATATATGTGTGTGTGTGTGTATTGGATCTACTTCAATAGATTGAACTTTTACAAGTTCGATCCACATATGGCCAAGACCATATGTTCGAACTCGTAAATGTTCGAACGTTGAAATAAAAACACATAAAACAAAAAAACACAAAACTAAACATCTATAGTACCCCCCACACCCAGCTTACTTAAATATACCAACTCCAAGATAGCACTACATTGCGGAAATGGGAAATCTTCCCTTTCCGCTCTGTACAGAGATCTCCATTCAGTCCGATTGAACTTTTACAAGTTCGAACCTATGGTCTCGGCCATATGTGGTTCGAACTTGTAAACGTTCGCTCATCTGAAGGGGACCTATATATATATATATATATATATATATATATATATATATATATATATATATATATATACATATATATATATGGGTCTACTTTACTTACCGAAAAACCACATCACTGACATTCACCTCACAGAGACGAATACACCAACAAACCAGAAGACCGGCATCCGGTTACTTACCTTGGGTCAGAATGTCGGTGTTCCAGATGTCGGTCTCCTGGTTTGTCGGTGTATTCGTCTTGGTGAAGTGAATGTTGGCAATGTGGCTTATATAGGTTTACTATCAAAATATTGAAGTTCATAAAAATGAACGTTTGATACTTCAAAAACTACATATACTTCCTGCATACGGTGGTGCAGCGGTAGCATTGTTGCCTCACAGCAAGAGGTTCTCCCATTCGATTCTTGGCTGGAGCGCCTTCTGTGTGGAGTCTGCATGTCCTCCCCGCGGTCGAGTGGCATTCGAAAGACATGCGTGAATGGTCGTACCTTCGTTGAACGTTGGGCTGGCACCTCGTCACCGTAAAAATCTACTGCCAATCATTAGCGGACTGGAGTTCAGCTGTGGCGACCCCTAACTGGGAAAAGATGAAAGAAGAAGAAACTTCCTGCATACTAATTAGATTAAAATATCAAATCTGTTGATCAAATTCAGCAGATTCGACATATATGTAAAAAATCGACTATGATGGCAGTGTAGGTGCAAATGTAAGTTAAACACCTACACTGTCACTGTCATTCATGTTTTAGCAGGGGGGGGGGCTATATATATAAACATAATAAACATATACATGAATTTTCTATGATTAATTTGTATTCTGTATAACTTAACTGATGGCAAGTTGCACTGAGAACTCAAACAATCAAAATGCAAACCATTGAAAAAATGTGTTCCATTGAATCCACTGAATTAACTAAAAAAAGAAACAAAATACAAATCAAACATTTTTGCAGGGGAGGCAAACCCCCATGCAACTTTAAAGATATTAACTCCAGGATTATGGTGGAAAAAACAAATTCTCTTATTCCACTGTCTGCCAATCTCTGCAAGACTACACACCGCTCCTAAACCATCTAAGTGAACAGAACATATTCATTCATTGACAATGTTAAACCCCTGCAAGCCAAAGACTTCAATAAATCAAATAAATACTTTTCTTTTATGTAAACCTGTACCCCTTACATTCAGTGAGACCAGAATCAAATGAAACAATGTAACAGTTACTTTATGTGTTTTATGTTTTCTACTTCTATGCATTTTGTATATGTCATTATATAAACTTACACTAGAGGTTTTTGTTGTCACTCTTTATAAGCTACTTGTATCTATGATGGCAGTATCAACTTACACTACTTCATTTTTTTAAATGTTGATTTATGTGAGTCATTTGGTACTATATTTATATAGATGTACACTCATGCCCATGTAATATTTTTCTTATAGAGCTATTTTGGGTAATTATCAGGGTAGGCATAACACTGGAATATACAGGGGCATGTTTCTCTCCTCTCTTTTTAACCACAGCACAAGTCAGCACTTTCTTTCCCCCCTCCTTTTTTTTTTCTATTCACAGTACTAGTCAGTAACCAGAAATTAGTAGTTCCAGGTTACATCCACATCTACCATTCTGTTGCATTTTTCATTGGCTGGACATTTAATCAAGTGAGAGTACAGTCATTTTTGAAGTGTGTGATCATTTGTGTGTGTGTCTGTGGTTCTCCAAGTTACCTTATGAAAGGCTTATGGAATATTACCTAAGTATTCACTGCCTCTAATCAAATCTCTCCTCAGACATTTTGTTTAATCACTGAGGTCATCAATGCCGGTCATTACAGTTTCACAATTGTTGAAAATGTTACTATAGGTAACCTCACTTTTTAGGAACAATCAAGGAGCACTATCTGGTTAAGTGACTTGCTCAGAGTCATGCAGTCGGCAAATGAAAGTAGAAAGAGTCACACCCTGTACTCATGACTACAGAAAGCACTTCATAAAGAACTTGGAGACTTAATCCTCCTCATCATCTGCCAGGCATTCATTAACTTGTTTTCTGATAAATCACTGAGAATTACGGTCAGTCAATAATGCTAGCCATTAGAGTTTCACTGTTTTTGGTCAGAAAATACATGTAGATGCATACTTGTTCTGTTAATATTTTAACTGAATTAAAGTGCTCTGTTTTTTATCTGTCTCTGATTTTACACAGCATCTCTGACTTTGACTCATATTTATGCCCTCAATATATTTCTTTTCTGGTAAATAACTGAGTATTACAGTCAGCCAATGCCAGTCATTAGAGTTTCAGAGTTTGCATTGTTAAGAAAATGCACGTTCATTTAACATCTGTTGATTAGTTATTTTTTTTTAAATGAAGTAGAGTGGTCTATCACTTAAGGCACTAAGCTGATAGCAATCTGCTTCCTGTAGTCGAAAGTAAAGGGTTTGAATCCCTACATCTCCATTTGGCTACTCTGTGACTTTGAGCAAGTCAGTCAGTGTTTCTAGGTCACTCCTGAAAAGGACACTTTGTCCAGTAGATTTACCTGGCTAACAAATAGATAAATGCAAATAATATTTAAAATTTGTCTCTTTGGGGGCCCTTGTTCCCACTATTATTTCTGGCTTTGTCCAAAATTCTTGAGCAAAGAAGTCGAGAAGTATTTTGGTTTGTTCTTTTTTACAGTCCGTAGCTTTCTGGCAAATTGTTGCAGATTGTAATCACTAAATAATGACAGATATGTGAGTTTCAGACTTTGTATCCTTCAGAAAATGCAAAGCTTGTTATTCTAGCAAGTTTTACAGTATATAGGGTGTTGTGTGTGGCATCTGGATACTTTGGATTGCACTTTATGGTTCTCATAGTAGTAAGATAAAATATTTTTTCAGACATTATTTGTGTATTTGTTCATTCATTTGATTGAAATCAAACATCTGAGAGTACACAGTCAGAGACTTTACCTGATGGTCACTTCTGTGTATGTGTGTCTCTGTGTGTGTATATGTACCTGATGGTCACTACTTCTGCATGTGTGTGTGTGTGTGTGTGTGTGTGTGTGTGTGTGTGTGTAAATATACTTAGTCCCTGCATCCCAGAGTAGGTATCATGATGAGCCATATTCTTTGGGTATGATACACATTTTTTTTTTGTTTTGTTGAGTGTTGAAAGTGTCTATTATTTGTCTTTGAATAAACTAGACAGCAGGAAGTATATGAGTTTAATGTTAATATTTCAGCTATGAATGCATTTTTAATTTAACATTTTTTTTGCAGGCACATAGGTGTGAAATGCACTGTGCTGGGTTAGAACAGGTGGGTATTAATGCAGATGAGTAAAACTATGAGTTCTTAATGAAGTTGCTGCCTATAGTGCAGAGTTTGATTCCCTCAGCCTTTTGTTTGTCTGCTGTGTGGTTCTGATAAAATCACTTCACTAGACAGTGCTCCTGGGCTGCCCATGCAAAGGGGCACTTTCTCCATTGGGCTGTCCCAAGCTGTTGGTAAATGTATTACACACTGGTTTTTGAATTCCTGCACCCTTCACAAAGCCACTAATTAGTGCTTCATTATATGCTGTTTGACTATGAATACTAGCAAGTCTCCTGAAGTTTAATGGGTTGCTAGATACATTTTCAATACAGAGGAATTTCAAGTGAAAGGAAGTTTATTGTTGCTCATGTTAAGTCTTGTTTTCATTGTGAGAGCATTTTGCTTTGTTTACCAAATGGTTGTCAGTATTTTGCTGTAAAATTTGAAATACGTTTTACATTAAATCCAAATCTCTGATTATTGCAAAACACATACAATTTGCTCTTCCTGAATTTGTGTTATAAAATTCTTTGTCTCTTTTTACTGAGACACAAATGTTTTTGTGTCATTCTCCCACTTCAGTTGCATTATTAGCTATACTGACTTAATTACTTAATTTGTTACATTGTGGCATACTAATTCTTCATTCAAATCATCATTTTTGAGCATGACAAATTTATATTTTCACTGTGTTATGCATATTACCAGGATATGTAAATTATAAAATATGTAAATATGTTATTACATTGTGGCTTTCTTTGTTTATTCATAGGGAAAAATAAGGAAATGGTCTTTCACGTTTAATAGTAGATCGTGGGTGAATTATTGCCATGCATTCTGTTTTTATTTTAATCTTCAGATGTCCTACTTGCCCTACTAGCTAGATACTGAGACCCTACTGTGTTCCAGCAAGAAAGTAAACTTGGAGCTGCCACTGATGACTGCTGTTCTTAGTAAATATTCAGTGCGTGGTTTGGGAAAGTTTTATTTAAATGACTGTTAAGTGAAAAGATTGTACACCAGTGTTGGTGAACCTAGTCTGCTCTTTTTCATCAGTTTGTAAAGCATCATGCAGCTGCAAAAAATTATACTTGGAAATTATTCTTGTGAGTGCTGGAGATTTTTGTGGTAGTCTCAAATACTTACTGATAATTTTTTATAAGTAATCTCCTCTAGCTGCCAAAAGCCAGCTGTTGATCTTCAACTTTTTCAGTGACCACTGCCTTGTTACTTCATGGCAATGTGCTAAAGAACATCATAACCTGGGCTTAGGCAACTCTAAATCATGTTTTTTTTCCCGGTTTCAGTTTTCTGACACATCTCTAGCCAACATTAATAAAGGGTAACATAAGATCCCAAGAAGCAGCCATGCAGGTTCAGATGGTCTATAAACCTAAATTCTCCATGCTGTGAAACACATTTATTTGCATTCCTCTGATGTACATCATCAAATTCTCTCTCTCTCTGTATATATATATATATATATATATATATATATATATATATATATATATATATATGTCTTCCTCCCCTGTTGGGTAGTACCAGGACTAGTAAAAAGCTGGTTCTTTTAATCACACTGGGTTGCATAAATCTATTGTTTTGCTCCTAGAGAAAGTTGCAGCCTCATAGTTAAAGGCGCTCACAAAAGCTTATGGACACCCTCTAGCCATTATCATGGTTTCAGGAGGGGAGCAGCAGTGGCACAGGTCTTACTGCCACCACACAAATAGCTTGTACCAAGCCATGGAGGATTAACAATTTACTGGTGCTGTGTTCACTCAGATCTCACAGTGTTTGACTTGGTAAGCCATGCTTTTGTTGGTGAAAGACGTAGCAGTCTATGCTTTGAGTCCTTCTGCCCTGAAATGGTTTACTGACTATCACCATCACAGATATTTCCAACTTACTGTTGAACATGGGCAATCTCATTTTCATTTAATAAAATCCAGAGTTGTCCATATCTCCGTACTTTGACCCAAGATTTTCACCCTGTACATCAATTTCTACAGCATTTCCCTTGGCATCTAAACCATGCTTCTATATGCCAATGGTATGATTATTTGATTATCTGGCCTTATATCATTTCTAATAGCTGTCAGCCAAAACATCAGATTAAATAAAGTCTGTGTGTTCCTTAACCATCTTGGCCTTAAAGTAAATCTAGGGAAGATAAAAACACTGCCATAGTCAACCAGAAGAGACTTAGTATGCACAAGGGTGAACGGAACCCCTCTGGCCCTGATGTAAGTCTGCTTGAAAACATGCAATCCTAAAAGCATATGGTTGACTGGCTAGATCCATCACTCACTTACAACAGTTGCATTCCCAAATCAGAGAACAAAATGACAACTATGTTTTGCATGTACTATAATGGGAACAATTTGTTATGAAAGCTAGCAAAGTACTCTTTTGGAAAAGGTAACCTGCTCCCCACCCTGGGATATGTCCTCTCCGTCACTGCTGCCACCTCAGCTCATAATGCACACAAGCTGCAGACATTACAGAATAAACTCATAATGTACACAAACTGCAGACATTACAAAATAAACTTATAATGTACATAAACTGCAGACATTACAGAATAAGAGCTGCAGGTTCATTAGTGAGCCACACAGGAGGCATTGTGGCTTATCAGGTTTTAACAGATTAACCTTTTTACCTTGTGCTCTGTGTTATAAAGTAATACTGATCACTGCTGAGCATTCAGGCAGTTTATATCAATAAAACAGTGTTCCCTACTGCTAAATTTAGGAGACTCCACAGCTAACTCCTCAAAATTACCTTTCTGTAACCCAGGTAGTGAAGAGCTTCTCAGTACAAGACCACTACTCTGGAACACCCACCATACTGACAAACATTATGAATATGAATACTTTTACCATCTTCTCTTCTCAGTTAAAACTCTTTTGAAAATTACAAAATATAGCCAAGTGTTTTCCCTAAAGAGAGCAAGCTGACCATTAACAATGATACAATTCCTGTCATGAGGAGCTCTCACTGGTATCCTTAAAACTGTCATAGTTTGCTTTGTCAAATCTGTTTAATATATATATTTTTAATAATCCGTGTGTGTGTGTGTGTGTGTGTGTGTGTGTGTGTGTGTGTGTGTGTGTGTGTGTGTGTGTGTGTGTTTCTCTCAGTCTGTGAAAACTAGAGAGGCTGACTGAAAAGACAAATGGAAAAGTAACTAATAATAATACGCATTTTAATATTAACTTATTTCAGTGAAAAATGAAAGTATTGATTTCAGAACAAGAAAGACAAATATGAGGCAAAGATAGTATTTTCTAAGGCATTAGTTTAAATTCAGACATATTTTGGCAAGGTTTAACATTCCAGAGCAGAACTGCATATGATAACCTTCACCTCCATTCAAGGATTCCAGGACATAAAAGATAAAAAGCTTACAGACAGCTACACTCACCTCATAGAAAACTGCCAATGCTTTTAATAGGGAAATGATTTGGAAGCAATGAATGATTAAGTTGGCTGAAGAAAACAAAACAAACCATTCTCAACCAGGAAGCTACATCATGTTGTAAGTCACTATAATGCCTATCCTATGAGGCCAGAATAGGACAGTTATGGTCAGTTTCTTCACAAATAATCAATCAAAGTGGAAAACAAAGCTGTGCTGGCCATTTTCTGAATTGCCCCAATGAATAAGTTTGGTAGAGTGCAAAGACAGGGCAGTCACTTGAGGGGACCACACAGCATCTCACACTAGAACTGAATCTCAAAGGTCCACAGTCTACAAGAGTAAATCTGTTCAAGTCCCGATTCTTTTCTGCCATCACTATATGGCTGAAACAATGAGCTATTAGTTGGTTGCAAGATATTATCCTTGTTTTGATTCTGTAGTATCTTGAGCATTCATTTATTATGTTCATTTGGTACAGTGTTTAATAAGGATTCATCTCTGACTAATGTCAAGTTAGTAACTAGAGTGAACTAGTTTGCAGCAGTTCCCTCACTTCTACTTTACTGCACTGAACTTTAAACTAAAGGTTCTAGGCTACTTAATGCTGCTCTTGGCATTGGAGACTGGATTATTATTAAATCGTCTGAGTAGGTTAAGGTCTAGGACTTTCCTGTCAAGGTATAAAACATGTTTAAACAAAAAGGATCATATGAATTAATAGAACTGTACCTTTAACGGAAAAGAAGATAAAAGAAAAGAAAATGAAAACTGTCTATAATATAATGTTCTTTCATGAGATAATTTAGATTTTGGAGAAATAATGGAAAACACTGAGACTTTTTTTTTTTTTTTTTTTTTGCTAATAAGAAGAAATGAAAAGAGGCTACTGGCCTAGTGGGACAAAGTCATTCAACAAAAATGTAAATAAAGAAATTAATTAATTAAGACCAGTACAGAACAATAATTTTTAAGAGTCTGGGGGCTGTAACCTAGAGTTTTAATGAAAATCTTTGTGACAGCTGGGAAATCGAGTGATGATACCTATGTTCAACTAATAAACATGTTAAAAATACATTTAGGCCTAAACACAGAGATACATGTCTGAGTTGCATACAAAAAGCTTATAGAGTCTGAATTAGTGATGTGCACAATTTAACTGCGGTGGTGGTAGCGTTGTCGCCTCACAGTTAGACGTTGCCCGTTCGATTCTCAGTTAGAGCGTCTTCTGTGTGGCGACATGCGTAAATGGGCGTTCCTTCATTGAAGGTTGTGCGTTAGGCCCCGCAAGCCAGCACATAAAACTCTACTGCCAATCATTAGCAGACTGGAGTTCCGCTGTGGCGACCCCTAACCAGGAAAAGCCGAAAGACACACACACACACGCACACACACACTTGGCTGTTACTGGAAATCAGTTTAGTATCCATGAATACTTAAACACTGTAGTAATAAAAAATGTAGAAAGCACACTAGTCTGCAGATTCTCCAACAAAAAGCTCAAAAGCAGATCCCAGTGAATATGATTGGATGATGAATAAAACAAAATATAAACACTCAAAAAGCTTTTAACTTTTTAGCAATTTAATTTTATTAATTTGATTTTGTTGGTTCTTCGTTGACCTTAAATATTGTTTCAGCAGTGGAAACAGTAAATAAAAATGAATAAGATTTGCAGGTTAGTCAAACTGCTGGGCACATATCCAAGTTCAGTAACAGAACTGTAAATAAGTGGCCCCAAAAGTAATAAAGGCAGCAAAGCTAATGCAAGTTACATACAGAAGCATTTTAAGAATTAATGAAATTAAAGAAATGAAAGGAATATCTTTCTCATTGAAGCAGTACAGAGAGTACAACAATCGGGAAATGAGGGTACCAGTACAAACTACTTTGGGTTAGATACCTACTTCAAGTCTCTCACTACTTAATCTTTGAACAGAACGTTAGTACTAAGCATAGCAGCTGAATATACAAGATATCATACAGTACCTCATCTTCTCCCTGCACACTGTATGACTGAGTAAGTCAGTTTACTAAACCAAAGTACTTGGCTATGCCTAAAAGACATGCATCACATTCGTCTTACCATCTACTATTTACCACAAAAGCTCAGAGTTAAAATTGCTGTTTGACTGCAATGATTTTAGGATTTTCTGCATTTAAGATTTGGATATATCCATTACTTTTTAATTTTGGTCATATTATATTACAATTTGTTGTATTTTACATTTTATATTACTGCAAAGTTTTTTTTTCTTGAAGTCTTAAAAGTTCTTATATCCACAATGAAACCAGTGATATAAGAAATAACCAGGACTTCGATTAAAATCCACACAGCAAGATTATTACAAAAAAACTTACTCTAGAGCCTCAGCTACACAGCCTTCTTGGAATTGATAAAACACAGATTAACACAATCTTAAATAATACAAATAATTAAACCAATAAATTAATTATTCAATAAAACTAAATAATCAAATGCTCACAAAAGATTTCTTCCAATTACATTCCCTATTTAATCCAGCAGGTGTCAGAGTGTTACATTTTAAAATAAAAAGAGTTTCTTTAAATAGTAATTTGTTTTTAAGAACAAGAGTATTTTCAGCTGCAATATGCTCCAAAATGCAACCTTTAAAACAGAATAACATCCCCATGAGCAAAATTAAAATGCACTGCTTCAGGATTTTCATATTTATTATTCCTAATGTCTCTTATATGTTCCTGTAATCTTATTCTAAAAGATCTTTTTGTTTATCCTATACAGAATAGACCACAAGGACATCTCAGGGCATAAGCCATCCCATTTGTGTTACACGTATAACGTGATGTGAGGTTATATCAAATACCATTAATATCACTTAAAAATTAACCAAAAAGGGACATATAGAACAATTTCCACAGGCCCAGGTACCCAACAGTAACATATTACTAACACAATTCACTTTAGGAACATAAAATTCACTATGAACCATAATATCTCTTATGCTACATCCTTTTTTAAATGATATCAGAAGTGTTTTACACACATTTTTAACATGATTCCCTCCTTTTAAAAGAAATGGCCAAAATGTTTTAAAATATCAACCACTTCTTCAAATAAAATATTAAATAAAGTCACAAAATAAACTTTCCTATCATTTATAAAATTACTATTCACCACCTTCACCTTCAAATTCTTATTTTTACTCTCTTTAACTTTTTTTTTATTCCAAATACTCTCTCAAGGGCATCTATAATAAGCTCTTCAGTATAGCCCTTTTGTTTAAACATAACACAAGTTTGGGTGAATTCCTGCTCCATGACATTAGCATCACTACACAGCCTAGTTACTCTTACAATTTCTCCATATGGCAAAGCTTTTAATAAATGGGGCAGATGACAACTCTAAGCTTCCAAAAAATGCCCTTCACCATTAAACTTTCAATGTATTTTAGTACCAATATGGCCATCCAAATGACCTCCCAACACTATATCTAAAAATACAATTATATTTCCACTCTGCAGCCCATTAAATTTTAAACCAAAATAATTCATATCTGGTTCTTTTACAACATCCTTAACCAATAATTCACATCCCTTACATAAAAAATCAAAACATTAATGAATCTTTAGTAGTGTATTACAAGATTTCTAACAAAAGTCCATTTTATGCAAAAAATCAATTTCAAACAGTCCCATTACTAAGTTTGCATAAATTTGGGCAAGTGGAGCCCCCATGGCCGTACCCTGAACTTGCTGGTAAATAACTTGATTAAACTCGAAAAAATTGTTAACCAGACTAAAATATACTAAATCAGTAACATAATTAGCCAATGGAGTATCACTCAAGAAAAACCTCAAGCCTCTAGACCCACAGAATATATAAACTTTTCATATCAATAGCCAATAATAGTTTTTATCCTATACTACTGACTTAATTTTTTCCAAAAAGCAAATGAATCTTTGATATAGGAATCCAACTTAACTGCAGATTTTGCTAAAAAGACATTTAACATAACCCCAATATTGTGCAAAAAATATTTTTCAGCTCCCACTATTAATCTTGGTGGTGAAGTTAAATTCTTATGGACTTTAGGTCGACAGTAAAATCTTGCTAGTTTACAATTATCTATTTTAAAGTTTTTATCTATATCCTGTTTTGAAAAATATCCTAGCCTGTACCCTTTTTACAATAATTCCTGAAAATTTCTAATGTTTAAACATGTTTTATACCTTGACAGGAAAGTCCTAGACCTTAACCTACTCAGACGATTTAATAATAATCCAGTCTTGATATTCTACAAGACTCAAAATTTTATAAACTTTCTCATCTGATAAGTGGTCCATGCACATTTTCTTTCAAAACAGTTTTATTAGAATTTAAATTGAAAAATAAATATGTACATTAGAAATGAACAATTTTCAAATAGATGGTCAAATAATGATATAACAAACATAAATAAACTATATACAAAGACATTCTCAACAATATAAATTGATTAAATAATTACTTTTGTAATAAATTGTAGACTTTTTTCCATATATTGCATTTAACAGTATTCAGAGGAGATCTTGATTTGATAGTTAAATATTCCAAATTACAGACTTCCATAAGTAAAGTTTTGAATTCTTGTATTGAGGGAGTAGTATAGGATTTCCAGTTTCTTGTGATTATTTTTCTGGCAACTGATAATATAGTCGAGACCAAAGGTTGATTAGCTTTGCTTATACAATTAGGTATTGGAGTATTGAAAATAACAAGTGATTTGGTAAGAGTAAAATTATCTGTGAAAATAGCTTGTAAAAAGGAATTAACATTTTTCCAAAATTTATTTAAGTTTATACAATCATATACCATGTGAGCCCATTCTGCATTTACTTCTTTATTACATCTCCAACAGTTGACATTACTTTTGTTGAATTTACTAAGAGAGAACGAGGTAATAAAAGATCTGTGTAAATATCTCCAAGTAAAAAGTTTCCATTTCAATGATGAGGTGGTAAGACTAGCTGATTGTAATATGTTTATTTTATCATGTTCTGTAGGAGAATGATTATTAACTAAAGTAAAGTAGTTCCAATTAGTATCTGAAACAGCTTTCAAGTCAAGTTTAATAAGTTTATATATGTGAGATAAAATGTTTTTGCTAGGAGATTTATGTTGTATAGATAAAATCATATATTGAATAATCTTAGATATTGAGTTCTTGGTTATAAAAGACATAGTATCGAATTTGTTTAAAATATATTTCCTTGCTTCATGTAAGTCCGACCAAGAAAGTGAGTCATATTAATTTTTAAGTATGTTAATAGATTTTAAGTCATTGTTCGACATCATGTGAAACCAAAATATTTTTTTTTCTTTAAATGAGCACATTTTTGTATGATCAGAAGAAAATATAACACTATGTGTGTAGGCTATTGGAAATAACAAAAATAACCAATCTTTAAAATTATTAATTTTAAACATTAAATTTCTAAAATATTTCAATAAGAGGGTTATATAATTTGATTTAAAATTCTGAGTATGATTAAAAGTAATGTATTATTTTAAAATCCATATGAAAGTATTATTTAATAAGTCTATTTTCTGGGACCTGTTGTTATTTATTGCTTTACAAACTAAAATTTCTAGAATTTTTTTTTTCCATTTGGCTAAATATTGTGAATCCATAAGGAGAGAAATAGTTTTAACCATTGATGAGATTGCATATATTTCTATGTTCGGGATAGCTATACCTCCATTATTCCAATTTTTCATATGAGTGGACCATGCTATTCTGGGTTTGGTAAGGGTACCATAAAAATGTATGCATCATAGAATTTAATTTTTTAATAATATAAGTAGGAGGGGGTAGGAAATTGATTGAATAATATGCAAAATTTTGAGTAGAAAGATTATCTTAATTATTAAAAGTTTTTCATCCATTGAGAACGGGATCTTATTCCATTTTTGAGTAAGGTTTTCTATTACTTTTAGACTTTTGTTATAGTTTACTTGAATAATATATTTAATATTTTTAGTAATTACAATACCCAAATAACTTATTTCTTCCGATTGTGTTATGTATTTTTTATAATCATCCTGTAGATCAAATTTCTTAGGGACAGTTATTAGTATTTGTGTTTTGTTATTATTAAAGAATAACCCTGATTTTTTTTGAAAATGCTCCATATCTGAGAATAATGCTCTGATGGATTTATTTCCTTCTAATGTGACTAGAATATCGTCAACAAACATTTATATTTTGGATTATTCATTTGAGGTTATCTTTGATCCTTCAATTTCCACATTATTTCTTATCAAGTTGGCCCATGGCTCCATAATTAATGTAAATAATAAGGGAGATAATGGACATCCTTGTTTGGTGCCCTTAATAATAGGGATGTTTTAAGAAATATTTGTACCTATTTTAATGTATGCTTGGCTACCTTGATATAATTGAGTTATTGAATTAATAAAATTATTTGAAAAGTTTAATCTTTCTAATAAAATAAATAAGTAGTCCCAATTAACTGAATTGAATGCACAGTTTATATCTAAGCTGATTAACATTAGATTTTTATTTAAAAGTTTAACTGATTCTATTAAAGATAGGGTTCTTTTAATATTATCATAATAATTTCTATTTATTATGAAACCAGTCTGATAATCTTCTACTAGGTCTGGTAGAAAGATTTTAAGTCTATCTGCAAATATTGACATAAACATTTTATAGTCAACATTTAACAGAGAAATTGGTCTATATGATGAGCAATGAATGGGATCTTTATTGGATTTCAGGATGGGGGTGATAATTGTGTACTTTCATGAGGGTGGTATTATATTTCCATTATTGGCAATACTGTATACTCTATGTAATAATTCTAGGGAATTTGAAGGTAAGATCTTATAGATTTCTGGGATAATGCCGTCATTTCTTGGTGCTTTATTTAATTTTAATTTAGCAATTTGTGTTTCAATTTCTTTAAAGGTAATGGGTTTATCTGTAATATTAGTTTGTTCATTTGAAAGTCTATTATGAATGTATTTATTAATAAAGGTTTTGATTTCTTCATTAGAATCAATTGTCTTGGTATGCTGATTTATATTAATGAAAAATTTTCTAAATTCAGTCAATATATTTTGTATATCTGAGACCGTCCTTTTTTTCTTAGGTGAATGTATTTAATTTATATGATTAAATCTGGATAGTCTTTTGGTTTTGTTAGCTAACATGTTTAGTGATCATGGATTAGTTGAAAATTGTATAAATTAAAATTTTTCTATAGCAATCATGGTTTTATGGTTTAATGTCTCCAAGTACTTATCGTTTAGTAAGTTTATTTCTTTCTTTTTTTCATTGATATCAGTGTCTCTCTCTTGATTCTCTTTTAAGATGTCTAATTTATTTTGTATGTCAAGTAGTTGTTCATCCCAACTTTTCTTTTTTTATAAAACCAATTGAAAATTCTTCCATAGAGATAAGACTTAAGGGCATCCCATATATAAATTTCACTGGTTTCATTAGTACTGTTAGTGTCTATAAAGTTCTGAGTTTCTAAATCTATAAATTCTTTAAAATCCTTCACTTTTGTAATATAAGCAAGTATTCTTCTTATTTGGGTATTGTAATTACAGTTAATTACAATTTCAAATAGAATGGGCTTATTATCTGATAATGGACATGTAATTACTTTAGTACTGATTAAGGAATCAATTAAATTATTAGAGAAAAAGACTATCAATCCTAGAAAATGTATTATGTCTGTGGGGAAAAAAGGTATATAATAAGGAATTAGGATTAGCGAAATTACTTATATTTTTCAGTAGATATATATCTGAGAATTCCTTTAATTTTTTGGCTGATGCTAGATTCTTCTTTTATTGTGTGAGGTTGAATCTTTGGCATCAAGAATACAGTTAAAATCTCCTGCTAGTATTATGTTTCTTTAGATAGCTGTATAATAAGGTCTAGATGCTGTTTCACAGTGTTGGTTCCTATTCCTGGAATCAAATATATATTTACTAAAGTAAAAGCCTTCTTATTTAATTCAACTGAAACAAGACAAAACATTCCTTTATCATCTCTAAATGTGTCAATTATTTTGGGATTGGTAAAGAATTGTTCCATAAAATTGTTACTCCTCTTTTTTTAGTGTGTTTTGAACTTACTAGTACGTTGTATGATTTATTATTTAGTCTGGCTATATCCTCATTTATTAAATGTGTTTCTTGTAGAAATATTAATTGAGATTTATGCAGTTTAATGAATTTAAATATGTTTCCCATCTTTCTAGGATTGTTTAGTCCATTAATGTTTAAAATAATACCTCTTAGTGAATTCATTTAAAGGAATATAGAAGGTATAAGAAATTTATTGACCAATTTAATTTATTATTAATAAATGTAGGAATACTGTATGATTGATTATATTTAAAGTCTAATAAAGATGAAAGTGGAATATTATTTGTTGTTTTTTTATCTGTAGTTGAGAACGTCAAAAGAGTAAATGTTATAAAACTCTGATAATAACAATCCCAAACATTATAACCCCTTAGAACCCATTTGGAGTATAAAACACCGAATTTGACTGACATAATATCACTCAAATTAACCTCCTAACCAATAGCAACCTCCATTCAGCAACTGTCTAATAAAATATATATATTTAAGTAAAAATTAATATAGCTTCATATGACAACACTTTACTAGTAAAACATTAGAACACAAGTTCTATAATAACAAAATAAAACATTAATAAAATGTCTGTACTTAAGTACAATTCATCACAACTGCATAAGTAATAGTAAGATATAACTGCAGTTATTCATTTGGTATATATTCACCTTTGTATGCCATAAACAATAAATGTCAAACAACGGTTTAAAATTTGTTCTAGGATAATAATCAAATAACTAGAGATATAGTTCCACTAAAACTTCAGTCCATGAAGTAGTAATCTAACATCTATTTGATCCCAAGCATATTATTAATGCAGATATATTGACTTTAGTGAACCAGTGTATAAAGATATAACATCTATATTTTCTATTGTATTATTATTAACATTAGTGCATTTAAACTCCTTTACTTATCACAATGTACATAACTATTCATTATTTGTCGTCTAATCATTTAAAAGCACTACATAACATTAAAAATGTTTTGAAGTAATTATTACTATAAAACTAAAGTAACTTAAATATTTATATTTGAATAATACTTATAACATATGTATGTATTATTTGTAAATGAGAATCAATCTTTACAAAATTACAATATAGAAGTTAGTAAAATTAATTAATATAAAATTATGTTGCTAGAAATCAGGTTCAAATACCTTGGTGTATGTTATTGTTCATTACTTTCTCTTTTCCTCTCACTCCTCTCAAGTTCTTTCTTTAATTGTTTCACTTTCGAATATGGATATCATAAAATGTAGCTTCAAGGCATTAAACATCACTTCTCAGTTCTTTAATAGAGGCAGTGAAAGTCATTCTGTTTTCTTGTGTGCGTTTGAAGATTCTATGCGTCAGCAGTAATCATGCCAATTCAAAGTTCAGTCAAATATGTCAGGAGCTGAGCGTCGAGAGCAAGAGGAAGTAATTATACTTGGAAAGGCTTCTCTGGTCTGGTCGCGAGTCCCGTTGACTCAGGATTACACTCAAGAGCGACTCAGCAGGAAAAATGTAAGTATGTATTCCCATATTGAAGCCTTTGAGCGTCACGAGACTTGCCCAGCTTTTACAAGCCAGGAATCTAAAAAGAGAATAGGGAGAGAGAAGGCAAAATAAAAATGGAACCAAACCACCAGTACATCCATCATCACAAATCTCAGCATTTCAGCAATTGCACACCTACAAATCACAATTTAATTATGAACCAAGAGAGGGTAGCCAAAACCAAGCATAAAACAAGAACACTACCAACCACACAAAGTACCCAAACCAAAAGCCAGATATAACCTTCATCTCAGCAGCCTTAAAACAAAGAAGAGCCACACAAAATAAAACCAGAGATCCATGACCACCAGCATCATAAACGACAAATATCTCTGCACTACAAGTTTAATAAAATATAACAATCACCTTTCTATCATGTATACCTATTGTATTTTGCTGCACATCTTGTTGACAAAGAGATGCCAAAGAGACATCAATATATTTAAAAAATGACTATATACTACTGTTTAAATATACCAATCAGTTTTATTTCTAGCTAGTAGTAACAACAAGCTCTATAGCGCAAAAATGTTCTATAATAACCAAAAGATGGAATTAATAAATCACTTTAGTGACATCATGTAACACTAAACACCCTTTTAATTATATAAACAATGCAATATAACTATTTGATACTCATTCATTTTAAATAAGATTAAGACTATAAATTTGAACATGTTCAAAATAACAACAAAGCAAATATTTAAATAATAACTTACCAGTTATCTCAATTTCTTTCTTCTCAACTTTGGGGTTTTATGTAACTAATTCAGGTATTATTGGTCTTATATGCAGAGAAGATAGTGTCACTTCTTATGTTTTTTCTTTTGTTCTGTACTAATCCATGTTCCATTTTCAGCAAGTCTTTTTGTTTTTGTATTTATCCACTCTATAACTTCAACTTTTGCTAGTATTTTATTTGTTTTAATGTATGAGAGGGCAGAGTCTACATCTTCAAATATATTTGTAGTGCTTTGATGAAAGATTTTCAGTCTAGTAAATGTGTTTTTATTTGTTTTTTTTTTAATTCTCTAGTCAAAAGTAGAAAGGCTTTTATTTTAGATAATATTACCAAAGGAGAATAGTCATTGTCAAAACGTATCAAATTGTCTTTTATTTTGACTGAAGCTTTTGACCATGCAGTTTTAAGGACAATTTCTTTATCATGAGAAGATAAAAATGTAACAATTACAGATCTTGTTGAGTTGGTTTTACTATTTTTTGATGAAACCAGTGACCTGTGAGCTCTCTCAATTCCATAGGAGAGAGCTTCAGGAAGATCTAAAACTTCAGGTATCCAGGATGACAGAAATCTCTCCATATTATTATTTTCTATATTTTCAGGTAAGCCAAATATTCTTATATTATTAAGGCGGGATCTATTTTCAAGGTCATCTATTTTTGATTGAAGTAAAGTATTTTGCTTTTAAAAAATTTCTATATTGTGCTTACCTTCTTGTATCCATGTTTCCATGTCATTTAAGGCTGTTTCAATCCTTGAAATTTGTTGTTTTTGTTGCTGCATATCCTCATGAAGAATGTCCATATGCTTTGTACATTTTTCTTTAAAAGCATCCAGTTTCACATCCATTCTGTCTACTTTGGAAGTTAATTCTTGGATGTTGGTTAATAAAGATTGAAGTTCCTTTTTTAAAGTTATGTCTGTATGTGGAGTTTTGGTGAAGCTCATGTTGTCTGCTGAAAAAAACTTCTTATTACTGATTTGACAAGAAAATTAATAGTATCAAAAGTTTTTTTTAAATACTATCCAAGTATATGTTATAAAGAATCCAATTGTATAAAAATTTCCACTATTAGGATAGTATTTTTAAAAAATTCCTGTCAAAAATAATTTGAAAAGACAAGAGATGAAGAGAAAGGCTGCTACTCAGAGCTCATGCTAGCCATGCCCCATACACATTTTAAGATAATGAGAAAAGTGCAAAATTACTATTTTATGGCCATTATCAGAAGGTTTAATGACCAACTCTTGTCCTTTTCCCAGTTCCTATAAAGCCTTCCACTCTTGTTTAGTTAGATTAAAACACACTGTTTCTTTATTCCTCACAAAATCAGAAAACACATTATCAACAGCAAAATTCACCATAGAAGAAAATTGTTGTATTCCTTCATGTGTAAAGGGGGTAATAAAGTCACTCTTATAAGGAACGTTTGAGGTATCAAGTAAACAATATGCCTTAATTTCAGTATTATCATATGCATTTTCAAATGAAAAATTACGGGGAAATAAACTGTCTCCTTCATCACTTTCATCAGTTTCCCCTCCCATATCAATATTGCACACATCAAAATTAGTATAATCTGAATAGAAATCCTACAACAAATCTGTAACATATGTTTCCTAGGCAATACTGTTGGTACAAACTTAAGGCCACACTTTAAAACAGCAAGTTCAACATTGCTAAGTGTAACACCCAATAAATTAATAAAAAAATCATTACAACATTCAAATGTTAAAGTTTTTAAAGTTTAACATTATTAATAATGAGTCATTTTGTTAAAGTTGTCATACCTAATACCATGCCCATCTTTGTTACCATTCGACCGTTCTCTCTTTCTTTTGTAATATTCATTATTTCTGTTAGTGTGAAAGTTCCTTCTCATATAATCCAGTTGTTGTGGTGTCAGCAAAGAAGGATAGGCATTATCCTTAACTTCAGATTCCCCCATACTACTTGTGGCCTCCGAGGAAGCAAAGGAAATGCTACCCTTCAAATTTCCTTTACTGGAAGTTCCTTTATCATTTCTATGATGTTTCTGATTGGATGATTTTTTGAATGCCTGTCAGGACCTGCAATCTCGAATGTCTCTTTCTAATTTTTCAATTTTTCTTTTGATTAAATCACCAGATAATTGTTCTAATTTATTATTGAAGCTGCAGAGTACTTGTTCAACTCATGCAGCCCCTAGCTGGTCAGTAAGAGTAGAAAAGGCAACAATTATATCTTCCTTCAGTTTCCACTGTTTAACTGTATCTCTGTCAAAATGTGAAGCCACTCAACCACAAATCTATGCCCCACAGCAACCCATCTTTTTCAAATTGTTTGTCCACTGGATCAGACAGATTAAAGGTTTCAGCAGGGTTTTTCACAAATCTTAAAACCCATGGTGGTATATCCAAGTCTGGGGAACTCTGCAAACTTAAGATATTAAAGTAAACAGCATTCTCCTTCACTAGTAGCTTCTGCAAAGATTTCACTGTATCATGGGCATCTATAGGAATCTGTGCCATATCCACTTGACCCACACACTGAAATGGATTGCCATGCTTTTTTCTTCTGCCTTCCTCTAGTAATCTTTCCCAGGGTTTAGCTGGATCCATCCCCCTGGATATGGAATCACCTTCCACAGACCATTCCCAGGACTGTGAAATATATTGTTCCATGGTTCTCTGTGTGGAATCATCCCGATCATCCTGAAAAATTTGGGGTAGTTGAAATAAAGGATCACTGGCCATATTAAACAAATGAAACCACAAAACAAAAAGAATGTATATCCACAACAAAACCAGTAATATAAGAAATAACTAGGACTTTGATTAAGATCCACATAGCAAGTTTATTACAAATCAAATTACTCTAGCACCTCGGCTACACAGCCTTCTTAAAAGTTGTTGCCTAGGGTCAATTAAGAAACATACCTTTTGAATTAAATGTGAATTTGATCCAGCTGATTAGTGGGAGGAGCTGAGAAATGTTTTTTTTTTTATTTAAAGAAGAACCACAACCAAAAATTTAGAAAACATATGTTTTTCAGCATATCCTAAAATTTTCTGCATTACTAATGTTTCTGTATCAAAGTAAGTGGTTATTATTATTTTCTAATTTGTTATATCACAAAATGCCTTGAAAGGGGGCTGTCATGGGTAACATGATTTTGTTTTACAATTAGCCTTTGCTTTCCTGGTGTAATTTTAGAGGGCCATAGAGAAATCCCTATTATGAAGGGATCATTTACTGTGGTTTTCTCTCTCATCAGCTTACAACTAAGACTTCCTACATTTGATTGTCAGCATCAATCTACATTTTTAATTAGTTTTCTTCCTTTGATTTTTATTAGTGGCGATTTCTGATACAACAATTTATGGAATGTTTGAATGATAAGCTTTAAATGTAGCTAATGGTTCTTTTCAAAATAACAACTGAAGTTTACTCTTAAAGTATGAGAAATATTACCCCTTTGATTAATAGCTGTCACTTGGGCTGAGATTGTGTTGCATTCACAGTTTTAATACTGTAGCTAGAATTTGAGTCCTTGAAGTTAATCTTCCTGCCCCAACTCACCAACTTGTATCAATAATACTCTGTATGCCATGCTAGAATGCTGCAACAAAACACCAGAAGAAACATGCACTCTTACAGAAAATACAGCGTAGAGGAAATGTAAAATCAAATACTGACAGAAAACAAGAAGAGTAAGATGAAAATGTTTTCTTTCTTTGTGGCACTCAGAGTTTGATACAAAAGGGAAAACCATTGTTTCCTTAATGGCTCTGTAAATGGAATAACTGACCTAACCTAATTATTCTGCTACTCGTGGGAGCCTTCAAGATGTAATAGATGAAACAAATGGGGGAAAGAAAGGCAAACAGAAATAAGTTTGAACATAAAACAAATATAATAATCATTAAATGATCTTTTTTTTCTGTATGTGACTTTAGTGTTGGATTACAGGGAAGGAAAATCACTTTTTAAAAGAAAGATTTGATCTTTATGTGAAGTTCTCCTTTAAGGTATTCACCTACATTCACCTTCAGCTACAAAAGCTCTAAGTTGAACTGCACTGATTGGATTTTTTCCTACCTACCCACCCAATTCTTGTTGTGCTTTTAAACTTGGTGATTTTTTAACTGTCTGCACCTGCTGTAAATTAGAATTTGCAGGCCCTTCCCAGTGCTATTTCTACTGGGCACTAATAGTTCAGATTGACAAGGCACTGCCATTAGATTCTTAAAGTTTGAGTTAGCCTCTGTTTCATATAATCCCATTTCAACTATTGCACAATGCAATGTTCAGAGTGTTAACCTGAATTGTGCCTTGTTCTTTTCTGCAATTTCCTTATTTTAACCAAAGGTCAACTGTTTGCATTTTTATCTTGGTCTGGGACCTTAGTCTTGTAGTGCCCCTCACAGTAGTGGGAGAATTGTGAGTTTCTGCAGGGCCTGAGACTCATTTATTCCATTTCTAATGATTTTTTTTACAGTTTGCATTTTACTTGATGTGGGGGCCTTAGTCTTGTAGTATAATTCACAACAGTCAGAGAACTGTGAATTGCTGTAGAATCTGAGCCTCATTTATTACATTTTTACTGCACTTTTACTGTTGCATTTTACTTGGTCTAGGGACCTTAGCTTTACAGTACCACTCACAATAATGAGGGAATTATGAACTGCTGCAGGATTTGAGCCCCATTTATTATAGTTATACTGTATTTTTCTCCTTGCATTTTACTTGGTCTAGGGATCTTAATATAGTGTCAATCACAATAATGAGAGCGATGTGAATTGCTGTAGTATCTGAGTTTCATTTGTTACATTTCTACCACATTTTATTTTGTTTATTTTACTTTGGGATCTTTAGTCTTGTAGCATCACTCACAATAGTGACAGAATTGTGAATTGCTGCAGGATCTAAGCCTTATGTATACACTTATACTGCATTTTACTGTTTACTGATTGGATTCCTCTCTAACCCATTTCCTATAACCTATGTTGGCTGTGCAGCAGTGGTTTGCAGTGCCCTGTATAAAAGCAGGTACCTAGAGTTGTAATTGTTCATATAAAACTTCCTCTGCTATTTTCTCAGGTATCTAGCTGAGAAATGTCATCCCAATAGTGTTGTTTAAGATCAATCCTAGACCTCTTCCCCCAACTCAACAATTCCAAAACCCAATTGCACTGCCCCTAGTAGATAAAAAAAAAAAAAAAGAATTCATGGATGTGCACTTTCCTACTGTTTTTCTAGCATGCCTGATGGAAATGGGCATCCTGAGACAATGCAGCAATTACATTTACTGACAACCATGTTATTCTTAAGCAGAGTGACACAGTATGTGAGACATGTAATTACACTTTGGAAGCAAAGCTCTCACATATAGAAATGATATCTCCAAACATGTTGCTAGTAACTCACACACTATAATTACTATAGGTCAGACACATAAATTCACATATGCTGAGGCTCTTAAATGCACTCTGCCCAAACTTCAAAAGCCTCCCATATGCTGCCCTCAGCAACCCCCCAAATACTCTGCAAAGGCAACATTCACCATGAAACATACAGTCACATCTCACAATGTCCCAACCTCTAAGCCCTTAATGTAAATTACTACACAACCCAATATATCGGTCCTTCATTGGAGACTCTGTTGTGAGACACACTGAATCCTCCCTCACCAGACTGTGCAAGGAGACAGTCATGGTCAGCTGTCTATCAGGGGCAAGGATATGCCAGATCACACATACACTCAAGACATTGAACCACAAGTACCAGTATGAATCTGTCATAGACCATGTGGATGAGACATGGTAAGCTTTCAGACTGTGTTTTCTAGGCAGGTATGAGCCTAGCAGTAGGCAGTTTTCTACCTACCCAAGGATAATAGCACAATATAAACAGAAGATGATTGACTTTAACAATTGGCTTAGTTACCGGTTGTCATTCTTAGGGGGTCCAACATTTGTTCAACAGACCACTCTGCTTTGCCAGGGATGGTCTGCACCTGTCTTCAGTAGGATTTCAGATATTGGCCAAAATATTATCCATCCCTATAGTGCCTTTTTGGCAATGTCAATGTGATAAACCTTCTAACATAGTAAATTATTTGCAAGATAAGATAAAGGTATTACTGTTCAATGCTAGGAGGCTCTACAAGAAGTTCCACTTCCTCACCCTGAAGAGTGTTGACATCTGTGCAGTTACTGAGAGGGTTTAAAACCACATAAAGCACCTTGGCAGTACAAGACTGTAATGCCTTCCACTCATTTAGACCAACTACTACACAAGAAGTAGAAGTATTATCAATCTATATAAAAAGTAACCCTACCTCAAGATTAGACAAACAGTATATGGCATGCTTAAGCTACTCCATGTCCAACTAACCTTGGGTAAATTCTCATACTATACCCTTGCTAGCTATAGGTCTCAGACAATGATCTAAGATAACCATACCACATACTTGAATGTATTGGAGTCACTCACAATTCAGACCAATACCACATTCATGTGTGATTTTGACTATCCCACCATAAACCGGGATACATATACAACCACTAACATGCAGGCTCAAAGATTCCTGGATTTTGTCAATGCAAACACCCTTGAAGAGCCAGTCTGCACAACAATTAGGGGTGCAAATTTCCTGGATCTGGAACTCATAAATATGAGGGAATGTTGCACATCACCTTATGTAATGTCCTTATTGGTCAGATCAAATCAGAAATTGGTCACCCTTGAAATAAATATAAAGGCTGAACTCACAGCAAACCCCAGAATTTTTGGGAACTTTTCAAGTGTAACTACCTCCTATTAAGCAATGGCATAGCTAAATTTCAACCCCCCCCCCCAAACTCAAAGCACACAGTGGCCTATGCAGAAGTGGTTATATAAACCCTGTACAAGTATGTAAGTAAATAGCTGTCTAAAAACAGCAGTACCAAACCAAAACATAATTAGGACAAACTCCAAAAACAAGCCCCCTTAGTGGACCCCAGTATAAGCAGGTTGTACAACAAAAGAAAGAAAATCCTGTCCAAGAATAGGAAGAGCTATGCCCAAAAGACAAAAAAGTCCCTCATGTGTCTCAACAAGGAAATAAGGGGGCTAATCAAGTTTACCAAGGCCAACTTTGTGGCAAAAATAGTCTCCCAGGCTAAGGGTAACCATAAGGCATTTTTCAGTTATGTACATAACCTTAAAGGAAACACCCAAGGGTGTGCTGCTCTAATAGTAAATGAAACGTCCTATACCAAACTCAGGGATATAACAAAGTTGTGGGCCAATAAATTTATCTCCAATTTCACCCCCTATCATGCCAGTTCCTTCCCCATGAAATACCATCTACCATTTCTCCCCCAACTATCACTAAAAACAGGCCTTCAGTGCACTCTCCAGAGCTAAAAACATTGCATCAGTAGGGACAGATAATATCCCAGGATGCTTCCCAAAAATCTTGAAACATGACCTGTCAGGCCCACTGGAATTTCTATTCAACTACAGACTCCAGACAGACTTTATTCTTAGAGAATGGAGGACTACAACAGTCATCCCTCTACACAAAGGTGGACCAACAACATATCCATAAATTTGGCTAGTCTTATATGCAAGGTCTTGGAAACAGTTACTGCTGACCTGATAAACTAAGACATAGAAAATCTACAAACACTGGACCCATCCCAGTTCGGTTTTGTCAAGGGCAGGTCATGCCTACTAAATGTGGTAGACTTCTTTGAGAAGGTCATTAGAGCCATGGAGGAGGACAAAACAGTACATACTGCCTTCCTTGACATGGAAAAAATTTTGACACAATACCTCATTTGGGTATTACAAATTTAGGCATAAATCCTTATGTCAACTGATAGCCAAATGACTCACAGATAGGACACATGAAGTTAGGTTGATGGAATCCACCTCCACCAAGAGGCTTGTTACTTGAGGTATCCCGCAGGGCTTCGTACTGGGACCTCTCCTGTTTGGAATATACTTCTCTGAAGTCAAGACAAATATGTAGGGCCTTTGTCTGACCAAATCTGATGATGACTGCAAGCTGGGCATGATCACTGAATCCCTCAAATATGTAGATATCCTCCAGAAGGGTCTTATGCAGACAAATAATGGGTGCCAGAACCATGACCTAAAACTCAATGCAAAAAAAATGCATAATTATACTATTTGGGAAGACAGCCACCCCTGCAAATTATATCATTAATAATACTCTTCTAAGAGTAGACCCAGTAGTTAGGGACTTGGTAACTCAGGTTGACAGTAACATGAACTTTGATCACCATGTGTCTACAATAGTAAGAAAATCCTTCTATGTGGTGCAACTTATAAGTAAAGGCATGGCCTCTAGATCTAAGATGATCACAGTGCCACTATAATCAGCTTTCATTAGGCCAGTAGTTAAGTACAATGCACCCTTCAGCTTGTACCTAACCAGGCATTTTCTACAGATGAAGAGGCCACAGAGGTTCCTCACTAAAAGAATACAGGGTGTAAATAATATGTCCTATGTGGACCGCCTCAAGCCCTGTCCATGTAGTTGATCTCCTACAGCTTACTGAGGAGTGATCTATGTCTAACTTGCAAGGCATTCTCTGATCCAGCCATGATGTATCTGCTTTATAGTTGCAAAACAAACAGCATTAGAATTACTTGATTTAAGGACTGTAACCTCTGTGACATAAACAAAACATATTGGAGAGACAGGTATATGTCTCAGGAATTATTCCTTCACTGGAAATGACTCCCCATTCATGTGAAACACAGCTATTCCCTAAGCCTATTCAAATCCAGTTTGGACTAATAGATGCAAAATTACAAATTCACCCCTGGCTTGTCACCTGTTACCCTTATGGACAGGGGCGATTTGTAGAAGCCCTAAGGCACAAGCATATACCAAAGCCATTTTAGCCCATGGACATTGATAATTGAGAAAACTGGGGTATGAATGGTTAGATTTAAAAAGTAAGAATAAAATGAGTGGAAAAACAAACCGTAAAGTCTAAACCAAAATCCAAGAAAAACGGCTGTGTCAGCGTACAGGGTGTATATCAAAAGTAGTATTTATTGCATAAATTACACAAGTTAGGGTGAAAGCGCTTGTGTAATTTATGCAATAAATACTACTTTGGATATACACCCTGTACGCTGACACAGCCGTTTTTCTTGGATTTAGATTTAAAAAGTCATTAGGGCTGTTAGCCTAGTAACTTCCTGTGAGCCTATGTATTCAGATATATAAGCATTTTTATACTATGTATGCATTAATGTGTGTCTATTTCAGGAGAAAGAAAAAAATGTAATGAGGTGTTACCCAAAGATAAGTTACATTACAGGGTCTCATTTATATTATCGTTAAATCATAGCTCAAAGTGGTCATTAGAATCAAAACCACTGTTATCCTAGTCCAGGTAAGTAGGTAAGTTGCCTTATGGCCTCATGTGATATAGAAAAACAAGAACATAAAATATGTCATTTCTCTAGTCAGTCTTACAAGCAACCTTCTTGTAAACACATACAAACATACATTACATAATAAATTATATGATGATGTAGTCACTATAAGCTCAGTGATTGTAACAGGTGCACTTTTACTATAAAAAACTAAACCTGTGCTGATGACCTCGATTTGTTTTTTTCTTTTTTTTTCTTTTCTTTTCTTTTTTGTAGGGGGGAAGGATTATTTGATGGCCTAGATGACAATCAGCTATTCAGAGTACCACTCAGCAAAGGTTCTCGAATAATACACACTTTCATCATGGGGAAGCATATTTGTCTTTGAAGAATGCCTTGTGGAGTCTTTGACCACCATTTTGAATAGGGCCCATGGTAGTATAAACCCAGCCTGAGTGTCATTCCAGAGAATAATTTTATTACAGGTGTGAGTACTGTTTTAATTTTTATATATGTTGATTCACTTATTTTAGTAGCTAAATATAACAATGTTTTTACTCTTTTAATAAAACCACATGACCAGTCATCCAGCACTTTTTTAAATGGGTCTGTTTAAAATCTAACTGTACTCTGTTGTTAAGTGAATTGATACATTATGACTTTCTAGAAGATTTGGATATTTTGTCCTTTCTTTTCTTCCAGACTGCATCTGTCATTGTGATTTTGAGTAATGTGGGATTACCTCTTCAGTGGCTGTCTCCATAGCAACCACAGTGTCTGTAATGCACTTTTAATTGGAGCTCTCTGTAAACTACAAGCATTCCTCTTTGTATCCTCAGAACTGCACTGTTGTACCTTGTCTTCTTTGACTATATCATTAGCCTTTGATGCAGCATTACATTACTAGTAAGTCTACACGAACGCAGCCATTTCAAGTTTAGGAAAATGGATTGTCTAAATATTAACAGCTACATAAAATGTCAAGTACCATAATTTTAAAGAAACCTAAATGATATTTGAAAAAGTGCATATTTACTTGCCTATATATTTTGTACAATAAGAGAATCTCTTCTTATCACATGCTTACAAAATCCACTAATAAATAAAACACAGCAGTTATACAGCAACCATGTTAAGCTGAACCTGTTATTTTATAATAAAGTCAGACACAATATTTTGTGACAGTTTTTATTTATTTATTTATCCGGGCATTCATTCATTTATTCATATTTCAAGTTCTTGTTTCACAGTGTTTAAACTATATTTTGATTTTAACTGGGAAAATCTGACTGGGTACAAGACCACTTTTCAGCGGAGGCCCAGGGAGAAAAACTTCAATAATAGAAACAGGTATCACATTACACAGCTAGAGAATGTAATAAAATAATATGAACAAAGAAGGTTACAAAAAGAACACATCACAGAATTTGCAAATTACATAATACAGTACTGACAAAAATATAGACTGAGTTTGCATTAAGTAGCCTTGTTGGACAGTGAACAGAAAAAAATGACATAGTGTTACAGAAACAGTAATTCTAAACAAGATATAATATGTTTGACTACAAGGTGTTGATGATGAGGTTATAAAGTATAGTTTCAGTGGTCTAATAATGCTATATTTTTGCTTACAGGATCAATACTGTAGAACTACACAGACAGATTTTTGGTGAAAAATATAGTGAGAGGAACTTCCAAGATGACTGCATGCTGAGTAACTGCTTAATTTCAGCTCTCAGTGTGAAAATAGAAAGTCAGACAAGGCAGCCAGTGAATTTGTCTTTTTGTGTAAATTTTAGTTACTAGCTAATAAGTGCACCGCCTGGATGCCAGCAAAAAAAAAAACAAAACAAAAACAAAGAAAAAAGAAATTCGGAGAACTTGAAAAAAATCAATCACAAAAGGTGAGGACAGAACACTAGCTGGGAAGAATCTTGCAGCTATTCAGCGAAAAGCAGTTCAAGCTCCAGCTCTGGTGCATGATATGACTTCCAGAAATACAGAGGCAAAAATAAGTCAAATGTGCTCAGAGCTGATTAAAATAAACAAAACACGGATGGAGTATATCAGCTCAAATAATAAAAGACTGGAAATATGGAAGAAGCTTTAAAAACATATATTCAGATGAGCTGATAAAACTGCAAAATCAGAGGTTGAAATGAAGAAAAGGCTGGCTGAATATGAGACTGCTCAAGAGAAGATGTTTCAAAAAGTGATAGAATTAGAGGGCAGAGCACGTAGGGAAAACTTGAGATTTTCTGCTGTACCAAATAAACTGGAAGGAACAGACTGTATTAGTTGTATGAAAGCACAAATAAAAAACTGGACTGATATTCCACAGCATGAATTGTTAACTGAAAGTGCACATAGTATGCATGCTCCAAAACCTGACCATGAAAAACAGCCCATACCTTTAATTGTAAAGATGCAATTCTACCAGCAGAAAGAGTTGATTCTGACAAAACTACTGCAGAAGGACAATGTATCAAAAGTGGGAGATAGAGTGTTTGTGGAAAATGATTACTCAGTGTACACCAGGCAGAAGAGGAGTACATTTATTCCAGTAATCAGGGAATGCCAAGAAGCAGGTGTGAGATTCAAGTTGTTGTATCCAACTATTTTCAGAATATTTTTTCCTGGAAGATCAAAATCACTTTTTTATATAGAACATGCTAAGAAAGAAATACAAAAGTTTGTCCAAGAATAAGTGTGCTATCAAACAAAAGGGGATTCTGCTTCTTATTCCTCTGATAATAAAACCCACGAAGAGATGATGCAAGTAAAACCTTTTCCAATGTTCCAAAGGAAAATGCCTGAGAGACAGGAAAAAGCATAAGAGTTGATTAAAAGAACCAGGAGTACATTAAACATGAACCAGAGACTGAATATGGGAGAAGGTGATCAACATGAAGAAAAGCATTAACTCAGGAATTGATGAAAAATGTGGAATTACAAAGCATTAATTGTATTACAAAGTATTAATTAGGTTCATATTCCACTTTAGTAAGTGAATGTTGAAAAAATTTGAAGAATCAATATACTGACATCCTTTGCACTGCATACATGGAAACGTGCCTTTCCTCATTGGGTTCTTTAGCTTTTGTTTCCATTACATGGGTACATATCCTTACACACAGAATTCTCTTCAAATTCAGTCCATTCTTAGAGCTGAACTGTGGTCTCTCTCCTATGATGTGCCTTATCTGATCATCTATTTTGAGGATATATATTTATAAACCTAATTTATACGCCAACTGTAGAACTAGAAATATTGTATACCTGGGTGTTTAAAATGTGTTTCATTCTATGTGGGTATGACAAATCAGATGCTTAAAGAAAGAATTGTTCAGCACATGAGAGATGATCAGAATATCAAAAACCGTAGCGCCCTTGCTCTGCATATTGAATTATATCCTACTCATTCTTATAAATTGTTGGTGCTGTTTATACACCAGGAGAATAAAAGAGGAGGAGATCTTCATCAAGATACAGAATTTAGTAAACTTAAGTGGATGGCTGACTTGCAAGCAGATCAGCTACCAGGATTGAATGGTGTTTTACCTTTAAAACCTGCTCTATGGAGGAGTAGGGTGATTTCTCGATCCTGATTGGCAGAGCTCTCTTATTTATCTTGTTCAATGGATTTTACTGAATGGATCTGAGGAAGAGCATTTTTGCTTGAAAGCGTTTATCCATAGTAGCTTTTGTTGGTTACAATAAAGTTTTAAAGTTTTATGCCGTGGTGGCTCTAGTGGGGTTTTACATTACAACGATTCTTTTTATTTACCACTATGGGTCTCTAGTGTTCCTGTGGTTGCTGGTTTTACTTATATTAAAAAATGCAGAGTGCAAATAGTTATGCTATAGGAGATACATTTGAAAAGAACTGAGCATGTGAATTTGATAAAGAGAGGATTTCAGGATGGTTATTCAGCAGAATATATGGAACAAAGAAAAAGGGGAGGACCTATATTAATTGTGAGAGGAGCTCCAATAGTGATAAAACAGGAAAGAAAAGAAAATAATTGCAAATTTGTAGTACTAAAGGGCTACTGGGAAGGGAGGAGAATTATGCTGGCATGTATTTATATTCCACCTAAATTGCTACAATGGAGCTTAAGAAAAGTTTGAGAGAAATGATCAGCTTTCAACAGGGAATATTCCTTATAGGTGGAGACTGGAATTTGATTTGCATCAGTGATGGTGTATCTGGGGGAGGCCTAGTAGGGAAAATATAACAAAAGAGGGTAAATTGAGATCTTTAGAAATGGGTAGAAGCAAACTACATGGGAATAATGGGAATTGTGGGAACAACACATACAGGGGAGGAATGAGGTTTAAAAGAAGGCAGGACGTAAATGAGGTATGTAATGTTAGACTGAAAATGATTGGGTGGATTATAAGTGATGTATAATATTTGCAACTAGGAGTATCTTAGTATGGTCTGTGATATAAAATGCTTGCAATTAGGATTGTCTTGGTGTGATTTGTTTTCATTTATATAAATGTATGCTTGTCTATGTCATAAGTGATGGTTTAATAAAGATGTTTCTTGTTTAAAAAAAGAGCAGGAATTGAATAATTTATGTAACGTTGCTTAGGTTATATGATGTATAGCAATATATGTAAAGTATAGTGTTTGTAAACGTGGACTTGTTAATACAGTTTAATTACTTTTATATAAATGTAAATTTGCCTATGTCACAAGTGATAATTCAATAAAGGTGTTTACAAAAAAGAAGGTATTTTTGAAGAAATGTATGAAAATATTTGGTATGGAAGATGTGAACTCAGTAGTAGGAGTTCAGAAAGAATTTATATATGATTCCCAAGATATAAAAACTGAACTAGGTTAGACAGAAGTTATATTTCACATGAACATGTGCATTTAATTGAAAGTTTTGATACTCATCCAATAACTATTTCAGATCACGAACCAATAATAACTAAAATAAAAATGCAGGGTAACGAAATAAAAATGAGACACTGGCGCTTCCCCACAGATCTGTTAAACAGTGAAGAATTTAAATAATAGGTAGTAGAAATTATTAGGGAATTTTTAGAGAAGATTGCAATTTCTTCTGAAAATATAGCTAGGGAGTGGGATAAAATTAAAGCAGAGTTTAAAAATAAGGTGGAAATAAAAAGAGATATGGTTAAGAAGTAACAAGAATTATTTAGCGGGACTAACAAAGGTTAAATTATTGCAGAATAAGGTGAATCTCACAGAATAAGAAGAGGTGCATTTGTTGAGTACTATAGAGAAAATAAGGGTCAACTTCAATACTAGTCATGTGGTTAGAAATACTGCCGTTAAGCAATTGTTTTTTGAGAATAACTCCAGTACAACAGCTCAGGCAACAGAAAGTAGAAAGGGTTGTTGCCAAGCTTTGGGAGCCTATAACAAGGAAAATAGTGATGTATAACTAATCTATAGAAAAGTCCCCAGGAAGAGATGGTATTCCTGTGGAAGTCTGGGAACTAGGAGGAAGAAAGTGATGAAGATCTGGAAGGTTTTGTTTAACAATATTTTAAAAGGAGGAGAAGCACCAACATCATAGAAGAAAGCAGTTGTGGTTGTAATATCTAAAGAAGGTAAAGACCTATCAGATTCAGCTTCATATAGGGCCATTTTGATGCTAAACCATGATTATAGAGTGTTTATGTCTATAATAGCTAAAAGAATGGCAAAGATTATGCCAAAATTGATAGATATGAATCAATATTGTTTTGTGGAGTGAAGGCAAACATTTGGCAACATTAATAGAGCAATGATGACCCAGATGGAAACAGAAAGTAAGAAAATGTCACTGTTGTTAGTGGGTCTTTAATAATTTGACAGAGTAAGCGGAGATTTTATGAGTAGGGCAATGGAACTATTTGCATTCCATGATAAAATTATAAGTTTGATTAGGATTATATATGAGGGATCAGAGGTGAAAATTAAAGTGGAGGTGTTCCTCTCTCGTAAGTTTTCTTTGAGCAGAGGAACGAAGCAGGTGTGCCCTCTTTCCCCTTTGTTATTTGCATTATATTTAGAACCACTGGCAAATAAAATAATGGATTCAGACATTCAAGGATATAATTGGTATGGTAGTCAAGAAAAGCTGGCTCTATTTGCAAATGATATTATTTTATACCTGATAAAACCAGAAAGGGACCCTTCAGTGTTGTGGAACATTCTGAGACAGTTTCAAGACTTTTTGGAATAGAAAATAAATCAAGATAAAACAAAGCCAATAGCTATAAACTATGAACCATATACAAATTGGTTCAGCAATACCCATCTTCATTGGGTCATGTTAAAACGAGGTGCTTAGGAGTATGGATTAAAAAGGATTCTCTTTTGGCAGCTAAGGTTATGTGGGAAGAGATTAAACAAAAGATAATATAAAAACTGGAAAAACATTGTTTTATGGATATGGATAGCAAGATAGAAGCAGTAAAAATGTTTTTACTCCCTTTAGTTTTATACACAGATCAGGCATACTTTTATCAACCAGAAGAGAAGTTGTGGATAGTAATTAGTAACAAGTTGAAGGATTCTATCTGGGAGAGGAAGAGGGCAAGAGTCGAGTGGGATAAGCTGATCCTTTCAAAAGACCAAGGTGGTTTGGGATTGCCTGATTTGAAAGGATGTTTCAGAACTATATATTTATGGCTCCTATACATAGCACAAGCAGAAAGCTATAATTCAGAGTTGAAAGGGATAATGATGAAATGGGGAGAAGCTCAAGAAACAAGGAGAGACTGGGATTTTAGGTGAAGATCCTTAAGGAGAATAGCAATAAACATACAAAATATATTCATAGAGTAACAGAAAGTATTCTATGAATTAAGCCAACACAGGGATGAAGAAAGGAGATTCTGCCGATAGGGATGACTGCAATTAGGGGTGTGGAAAATAGACAAGAGGGGGTGGAATTTACTGGGGGAATCTTGTTAAGGAACTAAGGTATTGTGAGCAAATACTTAGAGAGGGAAAAGTAATAGAATGGGAAGAGGCCAATAATTTATTTGGATTGCATGCTAGATATTGCCTTTCCTATCAAGGATTGATATCAAGTATAGGTAAAGAGAAAGAAGGAGGGGAATCCTAAGCAAAATACCAGCACTGGTAGAGTTTTTAGTAGAATCTACAACAGAAACTGCTATTAAAAAGGGGATAATTAGCAGGGCATATAAAAGATTTCATGATAAATATAGTAATCAATTAGAGGAGGTTAGAAAGAATTGGAAAGAGAGCTTGGATAAGCAATTCACAAAGAAACAGTGGGGCATATATGTATGGCTGACAAATATGCAACAAAGTCTAGAAGAGTAAGCTTGGAAGTGTTTGCATAGGTATTTTTTAACCCCAAGCAGACGCCAAATATTTTTTCATGAAGTAGACTACAAATGTTGGAGGTGTGATGGAGAAGAAAGAGGTAATTGGGAACATGTTTTTTGGGATTGCAATGAGTTGTCAGACTTTAAAAATTCACTGCAAAATACTCTATCAGAAATACTGGGTGAGCAAATTGGTATAACTAAGGCAATTATTTTTTTTTTTGAGCTGTGATACAGAATCGGAATTGGCTAGACATAGTAAGGCCTTACTTAATTTAATTCTGGTGACTGTCAAAAAAGCAATTACTAGAAAATCAGGAAAATACCAAGAAAGGACAAGACTGCTCTGCAAATAGTAGCATGTTACAGGCCACCCTCACAAACTCAGGAACCTCACATGGCCTTCCTGAAAACACTAGAGGGGATAAATGTATCACCAAACACCATCATACTAGGTGACTTTCATTACCCAATAATAGACCTGGGAACACTACAAAGCCCAAAACCCAAAAGCCCAAAAAGTTCCTTTCATAAACTCAAATGCCATGGAACAACTAGTCACCATTTGAATCACTTACAAATGCCTTCTACCAGCACCTGCAGGCTGCATGGATAAGGCAATCAGTCTGGTGGACCCCAGCCATAAACAAACTCTACAACACACCCTTGATCACTATAAGTAAAAAACTAAGAGCTCTCATAAAATCATCCTAAGAGCTCTCATAAAATCATCCAAAAAATTTAAAATAGCTAAAGACTCAAAGGACAAATCATAGGCCTTTTTTTATATATTTAGAAACCTAGGAGGAAACTCCCAGATGATATGCTCAGAACTAGAAAATGATGTGGAAGATTATGATCCTACAGACATTGCCACATATACTGCTGACAGGGTTTCAGCATCCATGGGACCTGATGGGGTGGTTTGGGAATTTGCAGACTTTGGATCCAACCCAGTTTGGGCTTTGTCAAGGGCAGATCATGCCTTTTAACTTGGTTGACGAAAAACTCATCAGCTTAAATGTTAACCATACATCACAAGATCTGGGGACCCAGGTTGATAGTAGTCTGTCATTCGACACCATGTAGCTGAACCTATGAACCTATGAACCTATGAAAATCTAAGTCTAAACCAACTGTATTAGAAGTAGTGAATATAGTTGTTGTTGTTGTTGTTGTTTGTCTTTCAGCTTTTCTCAGTTAGGGGTCGCCACAGCGGAACTCCGGTCCGCTAATGATTGGCAGTAGATTTTCACAAACACCAAGGTGCCAGCTCGACGTCCAACCTTCGACAAAGGCACGCCCATTTACGCATGTCTTTCAAATGCCACCCAATTGTGGGGAGGACATGCAGACTCCACACAGAAGGCATTCTCCGCACTCCAGCCGAGAATTGAATGGGAGAACCTCTTGCTGTGAGGCAACAATGCTACCGCTGCACCACCATGGCAGAGAAGTAGTAAATATAGTAACAGAGATAAAAGAAATACAATTGCCACATTTGCTAGGAGTCCAAGTCACGATACCTAATTAGAGTCAAAGCCCAAATAATTAAGATCCATCTATCCAGAGCCCCTTTTTCAAATTTTTGAATATGGTGTTGGGATGTCACTTCAACAGTGACAATCATCTAGAGCCAAGGTTTACATCACTGGGTAGCTAGCTGTGCCGCAGTAGTTCTTCCACGCACTCACATTTTCATGGGCAGTTTAGAGTGTCCATTTACCTGCATGTCTTTAGAATGTGAGAGGAATCTGGAGTACCCTGAGGAAACCCACAAGAACACAGGGAGGACATGCAGACTTGGCACAGAAGCCATTCCAGCTGATAATCAGAACCAGAGAACCTCTTGCTGCGAGGTAACAACACTGTCTGATACACCACTGTACTGCCCCATTTCCCCTTTTATGAAGGTGCTTTTTCCCTATATTTAGACATTGATTACCTGGGTTGTCATCAGGTCTATATTCCTCTCTGTCACAGAGCAAGGTTATTTTTCAGGTTTTTGGGTCACAACTTTAAGATCCCCTTTTACATCAAGACTGGATATTGAAATCCTGCCCTCATGTGTTCTGGTGACTAGAGCCTGCAAATCTTTATAGGAGTGCCTGCAGACTCCTGTGGCTACACTTACCATGGATGTCTCTACTGTGGAGTGGATGGGGCATTTTAGTGAACAAAACTGTTCCTTGGACCTGGATGACCTGGTGTCATGCTTCTGTGTAATCTTGTAGAAATGATGATGATTCTGTTTCTTCTGACTTTCCAGAACTGTTTCCCAAAAGTAGTCTTTCTCCAGTCAGATGATTGTCTTGACATAAAAGGTGATGTTTTACTTTAGAGGATTTCAACTACCCGGGAATTCAGTGGAATACACTGAGCACTAGTTCATACCTTGATAGGGAATTTAACATTATAACCTGTTCTAGATTGACACAGCTGGTTAAATTTAACACTAGGCGGATAATATACTGGATCTTCTTGTTACTAATATCCCTGAAAATGTGCATTCCTTAAATATCCTTCCCCCTTCTGGGCACATCAGACCATAGTTCATTATCATTTGTTTTAGATATAGTAACTACTTCTGTATCATTATTGAGGAAATATGAGTGCAGAAAAACAGCTTTGCAGAATTTAGAGGACACTACCAGGCTATAAATCTTTCCATACCTTTCAGCCCCAGAACTTGGACCGAAGCTCCAAAGGCGGTGGTGTTTCCTTATTCATAAAGGATGCATACACCTCCAGACTGGTAGCCCAACATAACACATCAGAGATACTTCAGGTGCAGCTAACACTGGGTAAGACAGCAATTCAGGTCATAGCCTGCTTTAGGTCCCCAACCATGTCCCAAGACTCACACTCCATGTTCCTAAGCACCCTGGAAAATACTAGGGTCCAACCTAATACTCTCATACTAGGCGACTGCAACTACCCCTCCATTAAGTGGGAAAACTACTCATGTACCAATACACTTGCCCAATGTTTCCTGGAGTTCATTAATTCCAATGTCCTGGACCAGCTCATTCTTACCCCCACTAGAGGTAGCAACATCCTTGACCTGGTCATTACTAACATGGGTGACCATTGCTCTACATCAACAATCAGTTCCTCCCTGGTTAGATCCGACCACAAACTAATCACCTTTGAAATCCCCCCCCCCCCACACACACAAAGGTAATCACCATGAAAAACTTCTCCAAAGCTAACTTTGGGCTCCTAAAAACAGAGGTGGCTAACTTCACGGCACCCATGCAAATGGAAAATAGTTGCATGACCGCTGACTCATACACCAATGCACTGTATGAACACATACACAAATGCATGGATTTCACCATACCCAATAGAACCAAAATGCTCTCCTCCAAAAAAAGGAAGCCAATATGGTGGTCCCCTGCCATAAACAAACTCTACAACAGAAGGAGGAAACTGATGTAGAATAAGGTGAAGTCCCAAGACTGGAAAAACTCCCTTATGAGGCTCAACAAAAAGTTGAGATCCCTCATCAAATCCTCTAAAGCTAGCTATGAAAACGAAAACAGAATTGTAGCAGATAGTAAAGACAACCACAAGGCCTTCTATAGTTATGTAAAGAATATCCACAGCAATACCCAAATTTGCTCTGAGCTATTGCACAATGGTACCTCCTATACCGAACCAACAGATATTGGCAATATACTGGCCAACAGATTCAGTGCCAACTTTACCCCTCCTCCCCAAAGGACCAATCACAATACCAGTAGATTGCCAGGCACCCAGTATTACTGCTGCACAGGTTAAAACAGCACTGTCCAAGGCCAAGAATACAGCTTTTATGGGACCTGACAATATTCCTGGCTGTATTCTACATAAACTACAGAGTGAACTGGCACCTCACCTGTGTGCCCTGTTCAGTCACAACCTCACCTCTGGCTTTGTCCCTACCAAATGGCACACTGCTACAGTCATCCCTCTCCACAAAGGAGGAGCAACTACAGACCCTGGGAACTATCGCCCCATTAGCCTGAAGAGTCTGATATGCAAAGCAATGGAACACATCATCATGGACCTAATAAACAAGGATATAGGGAATCTCCAAACTCTGGATCCCACACAGTTTGGTTTTGTGAAGGGTAGATCATGCCTGTTCAACTTGGTCGACTTCTTTGAGTCAGTCACCAGAGCTGTGGATGAAGGCAAGGTGGTTCATACAGCCTACCTTGATCTGGCCAAGGCCTTTGATACCATTCCCCACTCAGGAATCATAGAAAAACTCACTAAGCTAGGCATCAACCCCTATATTACTAGGTGGGTTGCAAACTGGCTCACAGATAAAACCCACAGTGTGAAAGTAGCTGACTCCAAGCCAGACTGCCAACTAGTCACGAGTGGAGGCCCATAGGGTTCGGTCCTTTGTCCTGTCCTGTTTGGTATCTACTTCTCTGAAGTCCAGGCCAGCACAAAGTGACTCTGGCTGACAAAGTTTGCAGACGATTGCAAGTTGGGAACTATTATTAACTCCCCAAGTGATGTTGACATCCTATAGAATGGCCTCACTGAGACCGACTGGTGTCAGAACCATAGCCTTAAGCTCAATGCCAAAAAATGTGTCATCATCCCCTTTGGGAAAAACCCGGTTCCCATGAATTACCACATTGATGGTAGTCCACTTAACACAGAATGCATTATAAGAGAGCTGGGAACACAGGTTGATAACAACCTCTATTTTGATCACCACATTGCCACTGTGGTCAGAAAGTCCTTCTATGTGGCACATCTCATTACTAAGGGTTTTGCATCTAGGAAGAAAGAGGTCATTGTCTCCCTCTACTCTTCCCTCATTAAGCCAATCATCGAGTACAATGCCATTTGGCATGTACCTCACTAGACACCTGCAACAACTGGAGAGGCCACAAAAGAACCTCACAAAGAGGATCCTAGGCCTTAAGCACTTGTCCTATATGGATAGACTCAAAAAACACCAACTATTCTCTGTATCATATTGCCTACTTAGAGGCAATCTCTGCTGGACTTATAAAGCCATATCTGACCCAACTCTGTTAGAAATGCTACATCTAAAGAAATCCCAAACCTTTCACACCACATGCTAAAGAGACCTCAACCTCATTATCACAATCAATAGAACGTCCTGGAGGGACAGGTTCATAACCCACAGACTGCTCATGCTATGGAATAGATTTCCCATACATATCAAGCAGAGCACCTCACTGACCTTCTTCAAGAGAAATCTTGATGAGTGGATGGGAAATAGAAATTTCACCCCAGGGATAACTCCAGTGGTTCTACTCGACAGAAGCACTGGGAACTAAGGTCAGGTGGCACAATGCCAGGTTAATCCTATGGCTAGGCTTGTAAAGGCTCCAGGGCCATTAGCCTAGTATACACCTATGAACTTATGAACCTAAGTGGGATCTTCAGAAAAGGATGGCGCAAATTACATAGAAAATTTGGGACTTGTGGGAATAATACATATAAAACAATGTTTTGGATGAGGAATGAGGTTTAAGGGAAGGCAGGAAGTGAATCAGCTTTGTAATGTTTGACTGACAATGACTGGAAAGGTTATAAGTAATGTATAATGTATGCAGCTGAAAATATGTCAATATGCTTTGTTTTCATTTATATAGAAGTATGATTGCCTACATCAGAAGTGATAATGTAATAAAAATATTTCATGTTTAAAAACTACACTGAGAGAAGAAATGTTATGCAGTGTACTGGTATATCATGAGAAGTAATAGATAGAATTTAGAGGGAAAAGTACGGATAGGAAGGCAGGTAGAGAGATAAGAAGATGGAATTAGAGATTTTGACTCTGTTAAGGTTTATTTATTATGTAAGAAGTACTGGAAAGAGGAGGGTATGATTTTGCAGGCTAAAAACTGAAAAGGTTATGTGAGTACCACCCAGGAGAGGCACAGAGGCAGAGCCATGAATTTATAAGGTGAGACTTAAGATTTGTTTTGAAGGATTGTAGAGAGTTTCTCTTTCAGAGAGAAAGGGATGGAGTTCCAGAATTTAGACGCATAGTTTATGTAGAAAAAGTCTTCAGCTATCTTATAAGATTTTAAGAAATGTAGGATTTTATCTGTTCAGCATAAAGATTTGACAGAGGTGCAATGCTAAATTATGTTGTTAAGGGATGGACACCTGTATGATTTACATATGAGGTTCTGTATTGTTATAATATGAATGTATGAAAGCTATTGTTGCAATTCTATCCATTGTAGATCCTTGAGAGCAAGATAGTTGTGGGACCCCTGGGGTAGATTAGCAGCAGATTTAGCTACCTCATTGTAATGCTGCTGTAGCGTTCATAGTTGGTTAGTTAAGCATTAGTGTATATAGAAGCAACATAGAGAACAGTGAGGAAAAGAAGGCCAAAAGCAAAATGTTTCCTGTTGGTTAAGAAAAATAGTCTTTAACCCTGTAGAGGGAGCTCAGCTTATGGTATGTTTCTTTAACTGTGTGCTAAACATGGATGTCAAATTCCATGGCTCCATCAATGCAGACTCCAAGTAATTTTTGTATGTAGAATAATTTCAGTCTTAGTATTGTTTGAGGAAGTTATGTAAAATTTAGTTTTCTGGGGTGTTAATTATATAGAGTTGAAAAGTATTAATTTGGATTTATTGGGATTAAAAATAGTTGTGAATTTGACAATCAGGTTTCTGTTGAGGCGAAGGCCTCCTTTGGTGAGTTTTTGTACATTGTCTACGTTTTGTGCTGAGCAAATGATACTAGAATCATCTGCGTATTGTAAAGTAGTGGTTCTTTTGGTTGCTCTGTGGAGATCATTAACGAAAATGTTAAAAAGAATAGGGCCAAGGAAGGATCCCTGAGGAGCACCAAATGATACTGGAAAGAAGCAGGAGGATTAATTCTGCAACTTAACTGCTTGGGATATATTGGAAAAATGTTATAAAGCCAGGTTAAAAATGACATATTAATTTCAAGGCTAGACAGTTTGAAGAGAAGAAGGAAGTGTTTGATGGTAACAAAGGCCTTGGATAGGTCAAGAAAGTCAGTAGTTACCTGTATTTTAATTGTTATTGTCTGTCGAAGAAGCTAAGGTGGACTATGGTGGTACTGTGATGAGGGTAAAAACTGCGCTGTGATGGGGAGAAAAGGGAATTTTAAGTGATATGTTTATGTACTTAGTCTAACTGCATTTTCAGCACTTTAGATGAGGGTATAGAATAGCAATTGGCCTGTAATTGGTGAGTTCAACAGAGTTGCCACCTTTGTGTACAGAACATATATAGGATTTTCTCCAGGCATGCTAAAACATACTTCTTGGTAGATAAGCATATGCTAACTGCATAATCTGTTTCTTTTCATAGTGACAACCTGCCCCTCATTCTCTTTGCACTTCTCTTATGTCTGTCCCATCTACTGCTAACTTGTATGCAACTTATGAAATTTCCCATTTCTAAGAAAAGGTTTTCATGTAGCTGTCATCTCCTGTAAAAAAAGAAAAACTTTTTTTTAATAATTTTCCTCCTCACAGCTAACCGTCAGCTTGCCCACCATGGCTTCTCCTTATTCACTGGTTCTACTGGACACTTTTACTCCCTCAGGCATGCTCTTATCTATGCTCAGGGCCAGCAAGGAGATCAAGGCTTATCGTGCAGCTTCAAAAGAGTGTTTTTCAACTATCAATGTTTTCATTCCCCCTTGCACTCACCTGTACATCCTGAGGGTGGCCCTGCAATGAGGATGAGATGGCATATCTTCTTACCTCTACAGCAACTCAGCCAAGATCCCTGACCAATCTGTCCTTAGGGCAATGCCTCTTAGCATGTTCTCAGCCTCTGCTAAAGACTGAATGTAGGAAGGGCCCGAGTGAGTCACTCCCTCCTCCCCAAGACAGTCACACCCATCCTTTCACCTACCAGCACCACAGACACCCAAGGTCTCTAACTGAATCTGAGTCATCAGGGCCATAGTAAGAGCTCTGTGCACTCCACACAGTATTTCAAATGTAGTCCCATGGATGGTGCCTGCGTAAAGCTAAAAATGTAATGCATTTTGTTTGTAGTGCTTTTATGACTATATAATGATACTTTTCTTTCCATCTTATAACAGTCCCTTGTTGGTTGCTTGTTTTTGCAGGTACCCTTTCAAATTGTTCCCCATGTTCTATTCTTTCTTTGGGTTTTTGTTTATTCAGCATATTATTCATATTAATTTACAATGAACCCAACCTGCCATATTGGAATGACACAGTGGTTAAGATATCATCTGCCTTACAGTTCCAGGGTCCAGGGTTTAATCCTGATTTCCATTTACTATTTGTGTAAAGTTTGCATGTTTGCACTTTCTTCCCATGTCTGTGTAGATTTTTAGTACTCCGTTTTCCTTTCATCTCCCAAAAACCTGCTGAATAACTGGCTACTCCAAACTGTCCAAATAAGGATTGCATGATTTTTTTTGCTTTACTTTTTTATTAATTTCCACATGTTTAGAGCTTCTATACCATGGCAGGAATGGATTCCATTCTCAAGTGATGATATAGTTAAAGCTAATGAAACCAATATTAGTTTAGTCAATAATATTTGACCTTTTCTCAGCATCCACAATATAAACAGAACTGCCTCCTTCTGTAGCTCATATGGAGTTATTTGCATTGGTAACATTTAAGTATGCTTGAAATGTTATTTTATTAGTCCTACTTCTACTATGATTCTGAATGTGCATGCAAAGAGGTTAGAATTATAGAAAGATATTCAACAATGGTGTTTGTGTGAACATCCATAAATATGCAGTGGAGATTTTAATAACAATCCTGTGAAAGATAAGAAAAACTAAAGAAGAGTCATAGAGTGTAAAAATGTTAGATTTTTTTTTTTGTAACTAAATATTATATGCTGATGAGTTCAGTAACAAGGCCAGTCCAATCCACCTATCATAGAGGTTTCACTAGTTACCAAAACAGAGCTTATTGTTTCTTGTAAAGTAGCATTAGCAGAAAGACGTATGTGATGCAGAAAGGATTTGGGGTCTTACGGAGGTGATACTAGAAGAAAGAAAATCTGATTTTGTATAAGAAGTGGCAAAAACCTTTGATGAAGAGTAACTGTATTTAATAAGAATATTACAAGGTTATTTGGAGATGGGAGATGTTTATATTAGTTGGACACAGTGGTGAATTATTTGAGGATAAAATCCATAAGTTAATACATGTAGATATGGAATAAAATGAAAAAAAATGCAAGGGCCAGAGCAACTGGGGAAAGGTGGAAGCTTACAAAGAATGTGTTTTACAAGGCCAAGCTGTAGAAGAAACAGCTAAATATTTTATACCAAAGACAATAAGGTTAATGGAGTGATATAAAGGGTAATAGTATGTCCTTATGGGAAAATGACCAGGTTTCACCATTTTGACTATGCACATAAAAAAAGAATTGATGTATAGAATACTTTCAGGAAATAAGCAGGCAGTGTCTGTTTTAGAGCAGAAAACGCAAGCGATAACAGAGTTCCCAGATAAGAAATTTGATAACAATGGTTGTGATAGAGGAATGATGGATTATGGTAATAGTAAATACAATTAAGGAGAAATGTAGAACGTAGAAAATGTATAGAGAGCACTATTGAACTTTTATAGCTACACGCAGCATTAGCTGAGGTCAGTAAAGATATACTTGTGTGTGTATGAGACTGATTATGGATATAAAAGATGAATGAATGGCAGTTGGAGATTCTCCTTAAAATTTTTAACAAATGGTATTTTGAGGGGTAAGAGAATGGATCTTCATGTGTAGGGGCAGTAAAACTGCTGTGGAGGAAAGGACCCTGGGAAGAAAAAAACTGGAGGCCATTTTCTTTATTAAATAGCAATTAAAGAATTTTAAAGAAAAACTACCACCAACTTCCCAAAGCAACAGAGTCCAACAAAAATAAAAGCAAATAATCCAAGAACACTGACGGACCCAAGAAAGGCAGGATGCTCCAGGTTAAAAACTTAATTTATTGTAAGTCATAAGCACTTCCGCAGCTACTGCTGCTTCATCAGATAACAAACACATTGAACCAAAACTGGCTTTTAAGTAGAAAAGTGAAACAGTGTTAAATCACATGACCACAACATTTAAAGAAATACAGCTAAAATATATGTCATTCAAACAGCATATAAAAACACATACATATAAATGCAACATAAAAAGTATATAAATATATATGTATATATATATATATATATATATATATATATATATATATATATATATATATATATATATATATGTATATATTGTTTGGCGTCTACTTCTCTGAAGTACAGGCCAACACTAAGGGACTCTGGCTAACAAAGTTTGCAGATGACTTCAAACTGGGAGCCATTATTGAATCCCCAAATGATGTGGATATTCTACAAAGGGGCCTTACAGAAACAGATGCCTGGTGCCAGAGCCATGGGCTCAAGCTTAATGCCAAGAAATGTATAGTCATCCTCTTTGGAAAAAAACATGTACCCATGAACTACCACATAGGTGGCAGGACACTAAACATCGAAAGTGTGATGAGAGACTTAGGGACACAAGTGGACAGTGGCCTCACTTTCGATAACCACATAGCCACAACAGTCAGGACATCCTTCTATGTGGCACATCTCATCACTAAGGGCTTTTCATCCAGAAAAAAGGAGCTCATTATCCCACTGTACTCATCCCTCATTAGACCCATTATAGAGTATAATGCCCCATTTGGTATGTACCGCATAAGACATCTGCAACAGCTGGAAAGGCCACAGAAATTCATCACTAAAAGAATGGCAGGCCTAAAGCAGATGCCATATGCTGACCGTCTAAAAAAACTCCAGCTATACTCTGTGGCATATCGTCTACTCAGAGGCGATCTCTGCTTAACATACAAGGCCATGTCAAACCCTGAGCTGTTGGACATGCTCCACTTAAAGAAATCCCAATCCCTCAGAGCCACACGCTCCAGGGATCTAAACCTTATCATCACAATGAACAAAACATGCTGGAGGGATAGGTTCCTAACCCAGAGACTCCCCATACTCTGGAATAGACTGCCCATACATGTCAAGCAGAGCACCTCATTGGCCCTCTTCAAAAGGAACCTTGATGATTGGATGGGAGATAGGAAATTCACCCCGGGGATCATGTCAGCCGCACTGCTAGACAAGGGCCCAGAGAAGTAAATATTGTGGGAATAAATTTCCAGGGAATTGTTATGGCTAGGCTTGCATAGGCCTTAGGGCTGATAGCCTAGTACCAACCTATGAACCTATATAAATATATATATATGTATGTATATATATATATATATATATATATATATATATATATATATATATATATACACAAAACTTCCTGTAAGCAAATAAAAACACTACTATAGCTAAAAGGAAACAAACATATATAAATACAGATGTAAAGACAAATTATCTCATCCGGCTAATGGTCTTGACTTCAGTTTAGGTTTAATGGGTACAAACTCATTCAGTAAATGTAAAAGTCCACAAAAACCATAAAATGAAACTCCGTGTGACCAGACCACGATATTCTTTAATAACAAAAATTAAAATTCAATGGATTCAGCGCTATCGTCTGCCGCAAGCAACAACAAACTCATTCAAACCATGTCCAAAGTTCCCCCTCAGCCTGATAATCCACTTAGCTTCCATCTGTTCTGTCTGACTCCTTATGTCTCCACCTCTTAAATGTATGCCTAGAATCAATGGCTAATACAAGTTTTGACAAAGCACTAGTTGTGCTTCCCTTTTGAATATAACAGACATGCTCCTTTATTCTCACCCTTAAAGCCCTATCAGTCTTTCCTACATAGAACTTGGAACATTCCTTGCAATGAGCTAGATAAACAACATGTTCCGTGCTGCAAGGAGCAAATATATGAAACTCATACTCCCTTTTTTGGTCTGGATGTGTGAATTTTATGAGTTTCATATATTTGCTACTTGCAGCATGGAACATGCTTCTATAATTAATTTTGGTCAAACTGAAAAAAGGAGTTAAAGCTATCTTCATACTATACATGTTATGAGGAATGAAGGGGAGAATATATGGAAAATCTGTGGAGATGGTAAATGAAAGCATAGGTTCTGACTATGACAAGCGATATATAGTATAAAGTTTCAGTGTCTACATATTTTAGAATCAGGATGATAGGTTTATCTAGGAGCATTCAGTTATGCATTAGGCAACTGGCTATTGCCTATATCCCTTCTTACATGATTTTATATGGAGAATAGTCCACAAGAAGCTACCTTAAAATGGCTAAATATTATAAAAAGGTATAGAAGAAAGATAATATTCCATAGGCAGACTGAAACTATTGAACATATTTTATAGAATGCAAACAGGTAGACTTTTTGCAATATTGTGAAAACTAATGCTAGAAAATACTTGAGATCTTTTATATTTCCAGAAATGTCAATGGATGTCATTTGTTATGGATATACTTGTCAAACTATTCCTCCTGTTCAGTGAAGCATCATATGGTTGCATTTCATTTGGAAAATATGGGTGGCTATGTCTTCACAGGTAACACATAGCAAACAATGGCCTGATAATTCCAACACATGTGAGAGATGCAACCATATAGCCAAACTGGAGGCTAAGCTCTTTCAACTCAGTACTGGCGTAACCAGTCAGGAGGAGAAGGAAACCACACGCACTACAATTCCAGTCTCACATAGACCGACCACGACAGCAAGCCAAACACATAAACACACAAAAACATACTCGGAGGCTCTAAATAAAAATCTGCCTAAGCAGCAGAGACCTCCAAAGCAGACACCCAAGCAACCAATACCCCAAAACAAAACACGTGCAACACATAGCTCACAAAGCCAGTGTGCTGAACAGTCACAGCCCTTAAGGCTAAACAACACACCTGATACACTTGTAATAGGTGACTCTATCATCAGGCACACTGACGTCCCGCTCACCAGGCTGAACAAGGAGAAGGTTACGGTGAGCTGCCCGTCAGGCGCTAGGATCCACCACATAACACAAGCACTCAGGTCACTCCAAGGCAAGTACAAATATGACTCAGTCATTGTCCATGCTGGTGTGAATGACCTGAGAAGTACCTCCCTGGACTACATGAAAAGAGACATAGAGGAGCTCTCTGAGCATGTAGCCCAGGCCGGTATGACCCTGACCTTGAGTAGCATCTTATCCTCACCAAGAATGATGCCACAATATGAAGACAAGATGATTAATTTCAACAATTGGCTTAAGTATTGGTGTCATTCAAAGGGGATCCAATGCCTGTCAGCCTGGGATGACATGCTTGACAAGCCACGATGCTTCGCTAGGGACGGCTTGCACCTGTCACCCCTGGGCTTTTGGATATTGGCAAAGGCTCTTGCTACCCCCATAGTGATTTTTTTAGGCAAGGCTCAAAAGGCAAACCCACCTCCATAGGTATCACAAGGGATAAGAAACTAAGAATAATGCTACTCAACGCCAGAAGTCTAAACCTCAAGATGCATGCACTCGAAACTCTCCTTAGCATGGAGAACATAGATATCTGTGCAGTAACAGAAACCTGGTTAAGGGCTCCCGAGAGCACCCCAGCACTACCAGGTTATACCTCATACCATGCTTTTCGGCCCCAAAACTCGGACTGAACCAGAAAAGGAGGGGGAGTATCAATATTCATCAAAGATACCCACACCTCCAGGTTGGTGGCACAGCACAAAGCATCAGAGACTATCCATGTGCAACTAACAGTGGGTAAAGCTGCCTTCCAGTTTATAGCCTGCTACAGACCACCCTCCCAAACCCAGGAACCCCACTTGGCCTTCCTGAGAACACTGGAAAATATGAAGGTCTCTCCAAACACCATTATACTGGGCGACCTCAACTACCCAAACATAGACTGGGAGCATTACTCTAGCTACCCTAGCTCAAAGGTTCCTAGAATTTATAAACTCAAATGCTATGGAACAACAAAAGGGGAAAACATACTGGACCTGATCATCACCAACATGGGGACTCTATGCTCCAGACCAGAAGTGTATCCCTCACTGGTAAGATCAGACCATAAACTAATCTCACTGGATATTCACATCCTGATCTCATCCCCTGCCCAGAAAACCACAGTGAAAAACTTCTCTAAAGCAAATTTTACACTCCTCAAAACCGAGGTGGAATCCTTCAAAGCCCCCGGGCCTGTGGAAAATACAGCCCAGACCACAGAATCCTTTATAAACGCATTCTATGAACACCTTCAGGAATGCATGGATCATGCAATCCCAAATAAAACCAAGACCCAATGCTCTAAAGGCAGACATCCTGTCTGGTGGACCCAGCCATAAACAAACTATACAATAGAAGGAGGAAGCTACTACATGATAGAGCAAAATCCCAAAAAGGGAAGGCATCTCTGATCAGTGTTAGCAAAAAACTACGGGCACTCATAAAATCTTCTAAGGCCAGCTTCGAGAGAAAAATTGCACAGGACACTAAGGATAATCACAAGGCTTTCTTTAGTTATGTAAGGAACCTGGGTGGGAATTCCCAGATATGCTCAGAATTAGTCCAAAATGACAAAAAATACACCAAACCCACAGACATTGCCAACATCCTAGCTGACAGGTTCAGCGCAACCCCCCCACCCCCCCACCAAAGGGCAAATATCTATCCCAGCAGAGTGCCACCCCCCCTGACATCTCAGATGCTCAGGTAAGAGCCGCCCTCTCCAAAGCAAAAAACACAGCATCAATGGGACCAGATGGTGTCCCGGGCTGCGTCCTACATGAACTCCAAGAAGAGCTAAACCCAAACATAAAACTACTGTTCAATCTCAGCCTTACCACAGGATATGTACCCAAAGAGTGGCGTACAGCAACAGTGGTCCCTCTCTACAAAGGTGGTACTTCAACGGATCCTGGAAACTATCGCCCCATAAGCCTGACTAGCTTGGTCTGCAAAGATATGGAAAGGATCATCATGGACCTCATAAATAAAGATATTGGGGACCTACAGACACTGGATCCTACCCAGTTCGGCTTTGTTAAGGGCAGATCCTGCCTTTTAAACCTGGTTGATTTCTTTGAAACAGTCACCAAGGCCATTGATGAGGGGAAGGTGGTCCACACAGCCTACCTAGACCTCGCAAAAGCCTTTGATACAATACCCCACTCAGGCATTATAGATAAGCTCACCAGCTTAAATATAAACCCCTATGTCACTAGATGGGTTGCAAACTGGCTCAAGGACAGAACCTACATGGTTAGAATTTCTGGAGCCATGTCAGACTCCAAACCAGTTACAAGTGGCATCCCACAAGGCTCAGTCCTGGGACCTCTCTTGTTCGGTATATATTTCTCGGAGGTACAGGCCAACATGGAAGGATTGTGGCTGACCAAGTTCGCAGATGACTGCAAACTGGGTGCCATAATCGACTCTCCAGCTGACACAAGCATCCCCCAAAAGGGCCTCATAGAAACAGACAACTGGTGCCAGAGCCATGGCCTCAAGCTAAACACCAAAAAGTGTATAGTCATCCCCTTTGGCAAAAACAAAGTGCCCACAAATTACCACATAGGTGGTAATCCATTAAATACGGAAGAAGTAATTAGGGACCTGGGGACCCAAGTTGATAGCAATCTCTCATTTGACAACCACGTGGCCAAAGTGGTTAGAAAAACATTTTATATAGCCCACCTAATCATGAAGGGATTCACATCTAAATCAGGGGAGGTCATCGTGCCTCTTTACTCATCCCTCATCAGGCCCATAATTGAGTACAATGCCCCTTTTGGGATGTACCTTACCAGACACCTGCAGCAACTGGAAAGACCCCAAAAGTACCTCACCAAGAGGATCAAAGGGCTCAAACAGATGCCATATGCTGCCCGGTTAAAGAAACTCCAGCTCTACTCAGTGGCATACCGCCTGCTCAGAGGCGATCTGTGCCTGACATATAAAGCCATGTCCAATCCAGAATTAATGGACATGCTGCACCTCAAAAAATACAAATCCCATTGAGCTACGCGCTCGACAGACTTGAACCTCAGCACTGAAATAAATAGGACATGCTGGAGGGATATATTCATAACCCAGAGACTCTCTTCACTCTGGAATAAAATCCCAGTCCAGGTTAGGCAGAGTCCCTCATTGACTCTCTTCAAGAGGAATCTTGAAGAGTGGATGGGGGATCATAGGTTTACCCCGGGGTGTCACTTCTGTGTCACTGTTAGACAGAGGCACAGTATACTAACCTCGAAAAAGGGCATAGCAAAATTAATTTAAAATGGGTGGTGAAAGCCAAACACACTCTTGCTAGGCTTATAAATGCCCTAGGGCAGATAGCCTAGTATGAACTTATGAACCTATAAGATGTGCACATGGATGTTCTGGGTCTTTTTTCAAACATTTTTATACTGTTTCTGTTATGATTTAATTGTTATATGATTTCTCAATAAAAAGTGCCTACTTTTTAATAAGAAAGCACTGGAGGGTATCTCATGGGAAACAGTGATGGTGCATGACAGAGCTGCATGAGTTTTTGAGAAGATGAAATGACACTTTACTGAGGTAGCGATCATAGATAATTACGGTTGCTACCCTTCCTTGTTTCAGCAGGATAGTTACAGTTTATTTATTTTTATTTTTTGTTTTACATTTGTTGACCGGGATAGTCTGACTGGATGCATGTCCATTTTCAGCGGAGGCCCAGGGAGAAAAGCTCCAAGGTAAGCAGTTAAGAATACAGATATAACATTACATATTACAAATAGAATATTTACAGTGATTGCATATGTAAGCAAGTTAAACAAGTTCCACAGGTTAGAGTTAATCCCGCGTGTAAATCAGGATTAAGTTACACAGTTAAGCTGATTAACAGTTTTTACACATTCTAGAGGTGAGCTAGACAGGCTTGATACATTGACATTGCCAGTTAAGTGTCAAATGTTGTTTGAGTCTTGTCTTAAATTGACCCAGAGTGGAAAGTAAAGTCATATCAGCTGGAAGAGAGTTTCAGGATCTACCTTCAGAGGTAATTATGCTAGTCTGAATTAGTAGTCTGTTAGAGGATCGAAGCAGTCTAGGATTGTTATAAGGTGTGATAATATTTTTAAGTGCAGGAGTATTGTCCGGATTAAAGAGGATTTTATAGGCCATAATCAATTGGTTATACTGGATTAGGCTGGGTAGTTCAAGTCACCCAAGCTGGTTTACATTGATACAATGATGTGTCCTAAAAGGCAGCCCAATGGCAAATCTGGCAATGTGGTTGTAGCAGATTGAGAGTTTGTTAAGGACAGACTTGTTTAAATTAGATAAATTAGAGAGTAGAGGGGATGCATACAGAAGAGCTGAAAGAAGGTTAGAGCGAGCTATGGCAGTTTTAGCTGGAGGGGTTAGGAAGGCTTTTATTCTGTAAAGTGATCCTTGTTTTTTCTTGATGGTTTTTATAGATTGGTTAACATGTAGGTTGAATTTTAGATTATTATCTATAATGACACATAATAGTTTTGTAGAGGGGTCAGGGGAGATTATTGTGCCATCATTTGCATTTATGGTAAAGGTGAATCCAATAGACGTATGTGTTGGTGAGAAAAACAGCATTTTAGTTTTTTTGGGATTTAGGATCAGATGATGATCAGAAAGCCAGTTTTCTATTGTATTAAAGGTGGCCTGGGTAGCTGACCATAACTCTGTTGGAGATGTGGCCGAGAAAATCAGGGTGGAGTCATCAGCATATTGGATACAGCTGACTTTTGGGATGACAGTATAAAGGTTTATTCAAAACTAACCTTAAACATCTCCTCTCCAACCACTGGTTATGCTCTTGTAATAACCCTGACTAATTGCCATTCTCTTGCTTTTCCTCTATACTACCCTGTCTCCTTCTAAATTTCTCTTTTAAACTTGTTTCTTTGAACTTATTTACTCACTGACCTTTTTTACTCTTAGCTGCTCTACCTAACCTAACTACCTACTGTTCCTATTTTCCAAATGCTATCTTATCCTGTAGATGTCTTTAGTATCCTATATATCACTATCTTTTCTCTATTTACTTACTTATTTTTTGGAAAATAATCAAGTCCTTTTTATACTATGTACCAATCTTTGCTTTTATTAATGTTTTGTTATACATTTTTTGTACTGTTGATTCTAATTTACTTGTAATATTAACTGTTTTGTGAACTTGGAGCTTTTCTCCTCAGGCCTCCACTGAAAATGGACATGTATCCAGTTGGACTAGCCTGGTCAACAAATGTAAAATAAATAAATAAATAAAAATAAATTAATAAAGATGGAGAACAGCAGGGGCCCTAGTATAGAACCTTGTGGTATTCCAAGGATGTCTACAATTTATGTAAATCAGTGTGTGTTATCACTCACATTAAATATGAGCTGGTAATGGTTTGCAATCTCACTGCTTTGCTAACTAGTAGCTAGTGCCATTGAACTGACTCCATTGCCCTGTCTATGAAAGGTTTATTTTCAGTTTTTTTTTCATGTGTATTTGCTTACTCTGGTTCCTTCAGACTGGAAATATATGGGGGTTGGGGGTAACTTCAGAGGAGCTGGTAACAGACAGCCTAGAAGAGGTGAATACTATATAAGCTATTGTGAATGCATAGTTTCAGATTTAGAAGTGTTAGAGTGAGAAAAAGATTATCAATATAAATTATCCAGAAAAGATCTGTGGATATGCATTGTGTTTTTGTGCTTATTTCCTGCAGACTGCAGTGAGCACTTTCCAAGTTTGAAAAATTTATGAGATGAATAGAAGTGATCGAGGGAACTGAACTTACCATGGAAGAGTGGTTGTGCCAGTGTGTTGAGGAAAGATCAGAAATATGTCGGCTGTGATGAGGTAGTCAACACCAATTACAGCCTTCTGGAGAATATGTCTGGGATGGAACATGCATCATTCTGACCTCTGGAACATATTGTCTGGTGAGTGGTGAGCACACAACTGACTGTAACTGGTATGTTTGGAGGAAGTCTGTGAAGGAAAGCTGTAATTTGATCACAGTTTAGCAAGCATTGATATGGTTTTGGGCTAGTATGCATTTGTACAAAACAAGATGAGATATATTACTGTGATTATTATTTTTTTTGTTGAGCACAGTTAGATATCTGTGTACAGTCAATAAATTGGCTAAAATTGGTGTGTATGAAGGCAGTCAGTTTGTGGATAAAAGACATACCTCAATGTCATTTAATCACAGCTAGTCATTGATGTGTCTTTGCAGGGCTAGTATGCATTTGTGTGAAACAAGTCTGTATTGCTGTGGCTATTTTATATTTGATTTCAATCAGATATCTGAGATGTAACAGCCAATAAAGTCACTACAACTGGTTATATGAAGACAATCAGACTCTGGATATGAGAGAGTGACTCCTGCTGCCATTTCAACACAATCATTGATCTAGTTTTACAACATTAGTGTGAATCAAGTTTGCATTACTGTGGTCATTATTTTTAATCAGACATCTGGGGTGTATAAATCATATAATGTGATAGTGAGTGACCTCTGTTCTTGTTTGATCACAGTTCAACAGTCATTGATCTGGTTTTCTAGGGCAAATATACATTTTGATGGAAAAAAATTAAGATGCATCACTGTGTCTTTATTTTTGTCTTTATTGCTTACACTCAGACATCGGACGTGCACACAGTCAGTATGTGGCTATAATTGGTGCATATGAAAGCAGTCTGTGAATAAAAAATAGACACCTGCTGTTGTTTAATCACAAATTGTATAAAGCAGATAAGATTTCTTTAGCTGTAAAAGTTACTGAGTATGTGCATAGTGTCTGTTTTCCCCTTATTTGATATACTTGGCTTAGATGGCTGATATTCATTTTTTGCTTGTTTTCTTATAGTTAGATAAATCAAAATGATTTAGGGAAGGACCTGACTATTCTATGCTGCTGTTCTCAGTTTGGTTGTAAACTTGCAATGTCATACATCAAAATATATATTATTGCAGCATAGTTTTAACCATGGCCACAGAAATACCACAAACTTGTCCATACCATCTGCAGCCTTGGCTACAACCATTTTGTTGTAACTGAAGCCATGCCCACAAGGTCTCACTTTAGACAAGTAAAACAGTAAAAACCCTACAGATAGAATAGCACAAAATACTACTGGTTTAGCCACTGAGATGTTGTTCTATTTGACAGAAGAAAAACAGCCTAAAGATTCACAGTTTGAGGGGTTGTACAACCTCATAATGGAGAAGGTAGCCAATGAAGCGTCCATTGCCAAAAAGAAAGAAATACGAAACCAACAGCAAATAACGATGCCACTGCTGATACCTCAACTACACAAACTGTATATACTTTTAAATTAATAAAATATAGTACACGAGGTGGCTAAAAGCAAAGTTAATTTAATGAATGATTAGCACTTTTACATCAATTTGCGATGCTTCATCAGACCAAAGAAACATATTACATTATTTCCTATATATAAGAATCAATTAATTGTGTATTCAATTATTTAATTAAAATTTAAAGTTAACATGCAAATATAAAGCAATATAAAGATACAGCAGTGGTGGTGCTGCGGTAGCGTTGTCGCCTCACAGTTAGACGTTGCCCATTCGATTCTCAGTTAGAGCGTCTTCTGTGTGACGACATGCATGAATAGGCGTTCCTTGGTTGAAGGTTGTGCATTAGGCCCGGCAAGGCAGCAGGTAAAAATCTACTGCCAATCATTAGCGGACCGGAGTTCCACTGTGGCGACCCCTAACCAGGAAAAGCTGAAAGACACAAATAAAGCAATATAAAGCAAGATTGTTATGTCATACTAGCAATAAATGTACTGGCAACACAACTACAAGTGGATTAATAACATGTAGTAATTGCAGTATTTGTAGTGTGTTGGCCCCAGATAATACTTTCATACATCCCAAAATGAATGGAATATATAAATTTAATGTTTCAGCTAACTGTACAACTAAGAATTTAATTTATTTAGCTGTATGTAATACCTGCAATTCATTTTATGTAGGTATGACTAATAGGTCACTAAGGGAACATGTAAGGGAACACACAGCAGCAATTTGAAATGATGATATTGATAGAAGTGCCCAAGCTAAGCATTCTGCCCTATTCTCTAATATACATGAGTTTAGTTTTAAGGTTACAGAATGCATACTTCCAAGCCCTAGATTAGGGGGACTTAAAAAATCTAACAGAACAACGTGTGTTAAAATGGATTTTAGAATTGCAAGCAGATAGATCACCGGGGCTATTAAACCCTATTTGAAAGCCAGGTCTCTCAGATAAAATATATGTGAATATTTAGGTACATGTGTTTTATTTTAATTAAAACTTTTATATTTTATCATTGCATCTTATGCTTTATATTTGCATGTTAACTTTAAATTTTAATTAAATAATTGAATACACAATTAATTGATTCTTATATATATATAGGAAGTGATGTAATATGTTTCTTTGGTCTGATGAAGCATCGCAAATTGATGTGAAAGCGCTTACCATTTATTAAATTAACTTTGCTTTTAGCCACCTCGTGTACTATATTTTCTTCATCAAAAAGAAAGAAAACACAAACAATTAGGGTCTGGGCACAGTATCTGGATGATGAGAACAACACGGTCTTATACATTGCAATGTGACTAAGTAATTTAAGTTGTAAAAGAAGGAGTGAAATGTGCTATATTTCTGACCAAGGGTGCTATGTGTTGAGATGCAATCTAATATGTTTTCAATACATTGGTTTATACAGACCTCCACAAAATAGGTAGATACTTGGAATACGGTTATTAAGTAATAGGAAATTTCAGTGAAGGACATAATTCAGCTTAACTCTTTTGACACAAGAGAAATATGATGTCTCATTTTAAATGATTATTGCAACTAAAAGACTGGCTACTTTTTTTGAACAGAAACAGATCTGTATGTCTTGTGAGGAGTTGAGAAAAAAGAAAGCAAAATTTCCTAAAGGTTAGTAATATTTTCAGATTTTGTAGGTTAAGAATGAACTGTTAAAATGGTATTCTAAAGAAGATGAATTAAAAAGGACTGTAGACTATACCAGCATATGAAGTATGGGTAGGAAGGTCTAATAAAATTATATATAATTGGGGGAAAATAACAGCAAGTACCAACAGTTCTGTTTATTAATAACAAGTTTGTAGTGCATAGAGAATCAAGATTATATTCTGAAATCAGGAAAAAGATATACTTATGAACAGGGCTAGTGCTAGCATTTTGGGGGCCCCCAGCAAGGTTCAAGTTGGGGGCCCTACTCAAGAGAACATCAAGCGTGACCACATTGCCATTGCAGTCCCTTCCCTGTCAAGCTTATCCAGCACCATTTAACCACTAGTGGCACTACATTCAGATAATTAAGAATTGATGTGCCAAGCCACAGACTGGCATTTAGTACCAAGGTTACATTATGATAAACCCCTGTACTACAGTACGGTAGCTACTCACAGGTACACACACTGACTGGCACTTAGTACCAATGTTGCATTGACAAATCCCTGTACCACAGCAAGGTAGCTACTCACAGGTGTGCACACACACTGACTGGCATTTAGTGCCAGTGTTACATTATGACAAACTCTGTACCACAACAAGATAGCGACTCAGGTACACACACTGACTGGCATTTAGTACCAATGTTACATTCTGATAAACCCCTGTACCACAGCAAGGTAGCAACTCACAGGTGCACACGGCAAGATAGCAACTCACAGTTGCACACACTGACTGGCATTTAGCACCAATGTGACATTATGAAACCCCTGTACCACAGCAAGATTGCCACTCAGCTGCACACACACTCGCTCTCACACACAAACACACACACACACACACACACACACACACACACACACACACACACACCAAATGGCATTTAGTGCCAGTGTTATATTATGGACAAATCCCTGTACCACAGCAAGGTAGCCACTCACAGATGCAGACAATGACTGTGTACTCAACTGCCCAGATTTTCAAAGAATGTCCAGATCTGACTCTTGTTTGGTCTGTTCCTCAATTTGGAGTTTTCTGGATTTTTTGTGGCAAATCATTGATGACTGAATTAATTAAATGACGGGCATTTCAGTTTAACTTCATATACCCTTCAGAACATGCATGGTAAGACCTTTTATTCTAACATTTTCAGTTTATAAGAGCAATATTTAAAATTTGCCCAGATCTTTGGGGCTGGAACCACATTATCTGTGGCTTTGTCCAGATTTTGTGCCATGAGATCGAGAGCTACAGCTGGCATTTAGTAGCAGTATTGTTACATTATGACAAGCCTCTGTACCGCATCAAGGTAGCCAGTCCCAAAGAGGTACACAAAGACACCCACACTGACTCCCCAGAAAGACACCCACAATGACTGGCATTTAGTAGCAATGTTGTTACATTATGACAAGTCTCTGTACCGCATCAAGGTAGCCAGTCCCAAAGAGGTACACAAAAACACCCACAGTGACTCCCCACAAAGACACCCACACTGACTGGCATTTAGTAGCAATGTTGTTACATTATGACAAGCCTCTGTACCACATCAAGGTAGCCAGTCCCAACGAGGTACACAAAGACACCCACATTGACTCCCCACAAAGACATTGCCAACATCCTGGCAGAAAGGTTCAGTAAAAACTTCTCCCCCCTTCCCCCCCAAAAGAGCAAATGTCTATCCCAACAGAGTGTAGCCTTCCTGAGATCACAGATGCACAGGTGAGAGCTGCCCTCTCCAAAGCAAAAAACACAGCATCAATGGGACCAGACAGTGTCCCGGGCTGCATCTTACACGAGCTCCAAGAAGAACTAAACCCTCATATAAAGTCACTGTTCAATCTCAGCCTTACTACAGGATATGTACCCAAGGAATGGCGTACAGCAACAGTGGTCCCACTCCTCAAAGGTGGTGCCACAACAGACCCAGGAAACTATCGCCCTATAAGCTTGACTAGCCTGGTCTGCAAAGCTATGGAGCGTATCATCATGGAAATCATAAACAAAGACATTGGGAACCTCCAGACACTGGATCCTACCCAATTCGGCTTCATTAAGGGCAGATCTTGCCTCTTGAACCTGGTCAACTTCTTTGAAACAGTTACCAAAGCCATAGATGAAGGGAAGGTAGTCCATACAGCCTACCTGAACCTCACAAAAGCCTTCGACACAATACCCCACTCTGGCATCATAAATAAGCTCACCAGCTTAAATATCAACCCCTATGTCACAAGATGGGTTGCAAACTGGCTCAGGGATAAAACCCACATGGTCAGAATAGCAGGTGCCATGTCAGACTCTAAACCAGTTACAAGTGGTGTCCCACAAGTCTCAGTCCTGGGACTTCTCTTGTTCAATATATATTTCTCCGAGGTACAGGCTAACACGAGTGGACTATGGCTGACCAAGTTCGCAGATGACTGCAAACTGGGTGCTGTAATAGACTCTGTGGCTGACACAAGCATCCTCCAAAAGGGTCTCACAGAGACGGATAACTGGTGCCAGAGCCATGGCCTAAAGCTAAATGCCAAAAAGTGCATAGTCATCCCCTTTGGGAAAAACAAAGTGCCCACAAATTACCACATAGGTGGTAATCCATTAAGTACGGAAGAAGTAATTAGGGACTTGGGGACCCAAGTAGATAGCAATCTCTCCTTTGACAATCACGTTGCCAAAGTGGTTAGAAAGACCTTCTATATAGCCCACCTTATAACGAAATGGTTCACATCTAGATCAAGAGAGGTCATTGTGCCCTCTACTCATCACTTATCAGGCCCATAATTGAGTACAATGCCCCGTTTGGGATGTACCTTACCCGACACCTTCAGCAACTGGAAAGACCCCAAAAGTATCTCACCAAGAGGATCAAGGGGCTCAAACAGATGCCCTATGCAGTTCGGCTAAAGAAACTCCAGCTCTACTCAGTTGCATACCGCCTACTCAGAGGCGATCTGTGTCTGACGTATAAAGCCATGTCCAACCCAGAATTAATGGACATGCTTCACCTCAGGAAATCCAAATCCCTTAGAGCTACATGCTCCAGGGACTTGAACCTCAGCACAGAAATAAATAGGACATGCTGGAGGGACGGATTCATATCCTAGAGGCTCCCCTCACTCTGGAACAAAATCCCAATCCATGTTAGGCAGAGCCCCTCACTGACCCTCTTCAAGAGAAATTTTGACGAGTGGATGGGAGATAGTAAGTTTACCCCTGGGATCTCTTCTGTGTCCCTGCTTGACAGCAGAGGTACAGTAAACTAACCTTAAAAGGGCTACCTTCTGTGACCTACTATACAGAGGCACAATCAAAGAATCTAAAAGGGTGGCGAAAACCAAACACACTCTGGCTAGGCTTATAAATGCCCTGGGGCAGATAGCTTAGTATCAACCTATGAACCTAAGACACCCACACTGACTGGCATTTAGTAGCAATGTTGTTATATTACGACAAGCCTCTGTACTGCATCAAGGTAGCCAGTCCTCACAGAGGTACACAAAGACACAGACTCCCACAAAGACAGACTGACACACACAAACACCAACGCAGACTCCCACAAAGACAGACTGATGCACACAGACACCGATACAGACTCCCACAAAGACAGACTGATGCACACAGACACCGACACAGACTCCCACAAAGACAGAGTGACACACACAGACACAGACTCCCACAAAGGCAGACTGACGCACACAGACACCGATACAGACTCCCACAAAGACAGACTGATGCACACAGACACAGACACAGACTCCCACAAAGACAGACTGATGCATGCAGACACCGACATAGACTGACCCACACAAATTGACATAGACACCCACACAGATTGACACAGACCCACACAGACTGAAACAAAGACAGACTCCCACACAGACACACACAAAGACACAGACTCCCTCACATAGGACAGAAGCACACTAAAACAGACACTTGCACATACACAAACACAGACACCCACATAGATACCCACACAGACACCCACACAAATTGACAGACACCCACACAGACTGATACAAAGACAGACTCCCACACAAAGACAAAGACTCCCACACAGAGACTCCCACACAGACACACACAAAGACACAGACTCCCTCACATAGGACAGAAGCACACAAAAACAGACACTTGCACACAGGACAGACACCCACACATGATAAAGACTGTGCACTACAGCAAGACTGAACATTAACACCCACACAGATACAGGACAGAGGCACCCACCCCCACAAGTACAGAGACAAGGCCAGGACAAATTTACTACAAGACTGAACATAAACCCACACAAGATTAAGTTAGCACTACCACAAAACAGAACAGACACCACTCTTAAACACAAGACAATGACAGCAATATAGCAAGACTTAAGCAGCATTAGATAAACTGACATCACTCAAGGCAATTACTGACATGCAGAACAGTCACACTGCAGATGTACACAACCCAGCTATGGGACACAGAAAAGACTACAGACAACATACAAGGGAAAGCCATGGGGATTACAGAGCCTGAGGCAGACTCAAACCCAAACAAACCGAAAAGAAAGCCATGGGCATTATGGAGCCTGAGACAGACAGACTCAAACCCAAATAAACACACAAAAGAGATATGGGGATTACTGAGCCTGAGGCAGACTCAAACCCATGCACAAGAGAGTAATGGAGATTAGTAAGTCTGAGACAGGCAGACTCAAACCCAGAGAGAAAAAGGTGAAGACCAGAGTGTCATTCATCTTCCATATGCATTTATCTCTTCAGCTTCTGACTGCTGCCACTTGTCTGTTCTTCCTGCGCTTCTGTCCTAGCCCCGCGATGAGTCCTGCTGCTCCCAACTGTTCTACCATCCTGACGAGTCCTGCCACTACCCTGCCACGCCACACAAGTCTTGCTGCTCCCTACGAGTCCTGCCACTTCTAGCTGCCTTTGCCTAACATCCTGGTAGTTCCATCCTCATGGTCCTACCTGTTGGAGGTATGCAAACAAAAAGTGAATACACAGCATACAAGCCACACTAAGGTGCTACCTGAAATTGCTGCCTGACAGCATTATAAAAGATCACTGGAAAGGAAATATGAGCACATACCTAACCTACAGTTTTACTGGGATCTTACAAATTTTCTTCTGGACAAAGTCTTCAATGAGGCTGCCATGTGATACACTTTGTCCCACTTCATGCTCAATTGAGAGCACAGCTAAGCCTGAAAGTCTCTCCTGACTCATTGACGAATGCAGGTATGTCTTTATGAGCTTCAGCTTAGAAAAGCTGTGTTCTGCAGTAGCCACTGTAACAGGTGCAGTCAAATAAATGCGCAGTGAAACATAAGTATTTATATATATGTCTTGCAAGTGGTTGCGAATAAGGAAATTTAACAGTCAGTGGTGATGATTCATTATCAATCATTCGAGAAAGGCTTTTAAGTTCGTGTCCAAGGTCAGAGTCATCAATATCACAGTGGCCACTTATCCTGTCAGTCAGTTGTTCTCTCAGAGCCTTGCTGTGTTGCAGCAATGTGTCTTCTGCATCATCACTCAAGGCTTTAATATTTGATAAAAATCCAAAGGCCTTATCAAACTCTGAAAGCTGCTGAAACCGGTTAGTAAACGATTAGATTGTTGTGTCCAGCAGCACATTGAAGAACTCTACACGTAATTTTACCACTGGATCCTGTACAGTCTCATCTTCTCCTTCATAGTCAAAGAAACATTTTACTTTCCTCTGTCTCTTTTCTTGAAATGTGGTGCCAACATCCAGTTCTTCCACTATCTTGGAGGCTTTGCCCATGGCATGTTGAAATCCCATTTCTCTGTAATTTTTTTAGCAGGTCCATAGTGGATGCCAGCACTTTGACACATGTTGAAATATCAACAGAGGGACTCTACAGAACTTTGCTTGCTTGATTTACCTGTCAGCACATCATACCAAACCACTAAACATACAATGAACTGGTATGACATAAGTTCTGAGCACAGTCCTCTTGCTTGTTGATATGTTGCAGCATCATTTGTATGTACTGCTTGCTCTATCTCCTGTAATGCCTCAATGACTCCCTTCAACTGAAATCTTACTGCCTTGACAGAGTCTATCCTGCATTCCCAGCGAGTCTCTTCACTTCACTGGCTTCACAGTGATATTTGTGTGCCGTTTTAAGATCTGCCATCGGCTTGTTGATGCGGAACAGAGTACATAAATGTTCTGCAGACATCCAAAGAATAACACTGCTTGTACTGATGAATGTGCTCCATCACTAACTATACGATTTAAATTATGGCAGGCACACGGCACATAAGAAGCCCTTGAATTCATCTGTTTTATTCAGGCCTGCACTCCAGCTCGTTTCCCTTTCATGTTGCTGCCATTGTCGTATCCTTGTCCTCGACAGTCATTAATGTCCAGGTCATGATTTTGAAGAGTCTGAAGAAGAGCTTCTGTAAGTCCTGCCCCAGTTGTGTCATTCACAGGCACAAATCCCAGAAAATGATCCTCAACTGTGGCTGCAGTCTGTGAAGTATCCACATACCGAACTACTACAGTCATTTGCTCTTGATTGCTGATGTCTGGCGTGCAATCAAGAATCACAGAAAAGTACCTAGCATCCTTTACCTTCCCTACAATGATACTTAAAATAGCATTTGCAATCAGCTGGATAACTTCATTCTGTATGTCCTTCCCAAGATAGTGATCCATTACCTCTTTATTCCGAATATGACGCAAATGTTCAGCCATGACAGAGTCAAACTGCGACAAAAGTTGCACTTGACCTAAGAAGTTTCCATTGCCATAGGTGTCCAGGGCATCAGTTGTACCACGGAATGCCATGTTCCATTCTGCCAAGTACTGGACAACAGCAATAATGCATTCTAACACACCATGCCAGTGAGTTATCTCCTTTTCAACCACTGCTTGTCTCTTATCATCCATAGTCTGCCTACTCTTCATTCTATTGTCCAGTTCCTTCCACTTCATCATGCATGCCGTATGCTCTGGTGCTTGGTCATGGCTGTGTAAAGCTTTGGACATCTCTCTCCATGCTTTGTAACCACCTGACCTGAGAAGATGGTTAGAATGTCCAAACAATTTGCATGCAAAGAAAAACAGTGCGTCCTTTGAGACTGAATATGTAAGCCAAGTGCATTTTGCTCTCTCTCCATTACACAGCACATGGAAATAGTTCTCAGATGTAAATCTTCTTTTCTGCTCATTGACTGGGAACTGTGGTAACACCACTTGCACAGGTCCATGCTGAATGGCAGCTACCCTAAACTCATCCCTAATCAAGTTTGTCCAAGACCCTAGATCCTCCAAAGATGTGCCTGACACTCCCTGCAAGTCATAGGCCACAGCTGTCACTACGGAAGTATGGGCTCCTTCTGTATCAAAGTCTGGTGATCCAAGTAACACCTCAGGTGAATCTGCATTTGCTGCTGTGCTTTCACCCATGGTAATGGCTGTAGGTCCACAGGAGGTAGCCTGTGGTGTAGCCGCAAGAGAGTGGTCACTTTCTAGTGAAAGGATGCTGGCCTCATAGTGGTCAGACTGTAATGCAGAACTATTGTGTTGTCCTGAAGGCAGACTTTTTCCTGAATCTCCCCTCTCCAATGAGTCGCAGAAAAATTTCATAATGGAACCCTGTCGCTTTGCATCCTCATTCCTCTGCTGCTGAAGCTTTCTTTTTGCTGCTCCTGACAAATATGTATGCTTCATCTCTAACTGGGAATGGAAGAAAAGCAGAATTACTACACATGCAGACAGAGTCCTTTTGTCATACTGTTATTAAAAATGCTTAACGACTTGCATTGACATCAGTCACTATTGCACTGCAGGCAGAAAGACTGAAGAATGACAAACCAGTAGGCACAAACAAGTAATGAGAGGCCCAGGTTACAGTCTGATGTTAAATATCGAACACTAGAGGTGAACTTCAGCTTTGTCTACACAATTCTTCCCCGCCGCCCTCCTAAACATGTGAAGAGGCCACAAATTATACAAAAGATCGATATTACAAGCTCTCCGACTAAAGTCTGAAAGAACTAATGACTAGGAGAGGCACAAGTTTGAAGGGGAACACACCACACTGAGGCAAGACAAATGTTACGGTACAATACAGACTATACATGCCCACTACCTCTCAATCTCTTAGCAAACTTGAACAAACCAAAATCATTGGTTGAACAAAGGAGTGAAATCATAGATCTGCTAGAAAACCTCATTTGTGAGGGATGTAGAAATGGCACACAGATTGGGAGACATTCCCACAACCCCTCTTAGCACAGGATCCATGTAGAAAAGCATAAATCCAGGGAATGTACCATGCATCACGTGGAGGGTATGAAACAAGAAGTCCATTTCTGTTAGTAGCCTCAGCCCTCTGCATTGTACTATGCAATCATTTTGAGAGAGAACAGGGCAAAAACCAAAAACATCTGGACACAATTCTCACAGGCCCCATCAACCTCCTAAACTGTCAACATAATTCAGACAGCCAAAAAACTTGGATAGCAGAGCAGTGTTTGCAGTAGTATGCATTAAAGACATCAGTACGTTCAGTGGAATTCTTAGCCCCCCCCCCCCCCATCTCAGCACAATTTTGGATGAAGTGAAAACAAAATTAACAATGTGTTTATACAGTCCGTGACCCCCCCCCCCCATTACAAAAAAACTCCAGGCAAACAATGGACACTGCAACATTCTTGCAGGCCCTAACCACACTCCCAAACTTTCAATACAATAGCTATGGACAATGAAAAAATTGAAGTCATTGCAACAAGGCATATCAAGGACAGTTAAACAGCACTGTAAACAGATAGCAGAACAGTGTTTGCATTAGCAGGCATTAAGATATTAGTACATTCTGCAGAATTCTTAAACCCCCCCCCCCCCACAAGTCTAGGCAGAATTCTGGATGAAGTGAAAACAAAAAGGCGTAGCATAAACAATGTGCTTACAGTCTGTGACCCCCCATTAAAAATACTCCAAGCAAACAATGGACACTGCAACATTCTCACAGGTCATAACCACACTCCAAACCTTTCAACACAATAAGTACGGACAATGAAAAAAGTTAAGCCATTGCATCAATAGTACATTGTTGGTAAACACAATAGTAGCATAACAGGGTTTGCATTAGTATACATTCAAACATCTACACCTTCTGCAACATTCTCACAGCTGCTAACTACCCTCCCGACATTAGGCATGGTAAGCAATGTACAAGTCCTCTCATCCTCCAAAGAGCATAATTCAAATAGACAATAATAACTGCAGAACAAGGCGTAACATCAGGGATAGTTAAACAGTACTATAAACCTAGACAGTCGAACAGTGTTTACATTACCATGTATTAAGATATCAGGCCCCATCAACCTCCAAATAGCATAATTCAAACAGCCAAAAATAACTACAGAACAAGCTGTAACACCAGGGATATTTAAACACTACTATAAACCTGGACAGCAGAACAGTGTTTGCATTAGCATGCATTAAGATATCAGTACATTCTGCGGAATTCTCACCCCCCCCCCCCCCCAGCAGATGCACAATAATCCTGGATAAAGTGAAAACCAAAAACATAGGCGTAGCATTAACAATGTCCTTATACAGCACGTGACCCCCATTAAAAAAGCTCCAGGCAAACATTGAACACTGCAACATTCTCACAGGCCCTAACCACACTCCCAAACTTTCAACACATTAACAACGGACAACGAAAAAATTTCAGTCATTTCATCAGTGAGTAGAACACTGCAGTTATATATAATAGTAGCATAACAGGGTTTGCATTAGTATACATTCAAAAGCTCTATGCCTTCAGCAGCAACATTCTCACAGCTGCTAACTACCCTCCCAACATTAGGCATTTTAAGCAAATGTACAGGCCACATCAACCTCCTAACCTCTCAGCATAATTCAAACACCCAAAAAACTGCAGAACAAGCTGTAACATCAGGGATATTTAAACAGTACTATAAACCTAGACAGCAGAACAGTGTTTGCATTAGCATGCATTAAGATATCAGTACATTCTGCGGAATTCCCACCCCCCCTCCAGCCGATGCACAATAATCCTGGATATAGTGAAAACCAAAAACATAGGTGTAGCATTAACAATGTGGTTATACAGTGTGTGGCCCCACATTAAAAAACTTCAGGCAAACATTGAACACTGCAACATTCTCACAGCCACTAACTACTCTCCCAACATTATGCTTTTTAAACAATGTGCAGGCCCCATCAACCTCCAAATTACATAATTCAAACAGCCAAACATAACTACAGAACAAGCTGTAGCACTAGGGATATTTAAACAGTAGTATAACCCTCGACAGCAGAACAGTGTTTGCATTAGCATGCATTAAGATATCAGTACATTCTGTGGAATTCTCACTCCACCAGCCTCTCAGCACAATTCAAACAGCCAAAAAAAAAAAAAACTGCAGAACAAGGTGTAACATCAGGAATAGTGTAAAACAGTACTATAAACCTAGATAGCAGAACAGTGTTTGACAAACTTGAAAAAAAAACTCAAAACCTACTGCAAATTCAGTTGACAATCTACCAACAGTTTCAAAAAATAGCAGCTGAAGCCAGTTCTTATCCTGAATACTTAAAAGATCCATTACTGCACAGTACACATCCGAACCATCTGGAAAATATACATTATACCCTTGCACAAAGGTGGAAACTTGATAGAACTTAAATTATAGGCCAAGAGCAATTTTTTCCCCACTACCTGAACTCCTAGAGGAATGCATTCATTCTCAACCAATAATTTACTTGCCAAATCCCAACACGGCTTCAGGCCTCATGCTGCAACTGCCCTCCTCAGTTATACCAACACCATCAATTTACAAATGATGGTATCATCTGGCTTTCTCAATTTGTTAAAGGTTTTTGTCAGTCTCTCAACAAACTACTAACTACTCTCGCCAACCTTAATCGGATCCCCCTAGCCCTCCACTGGCTCCAAAGCTACCCAACAGGTCATAAACAGCCATAAAATGTTTCCAGTATCTACCCCTCTCTACTTCCACTCACATTAGGAGTCTCACAAGGCTATATCCTTGATCCACTTCAATTTAGTGGATTATCGACCTCAATACCGCCACATCCCTAGCACTCACAATCCAATATGCTGACATCGATACACTTGTTTTACATCTACCATGCAACAGATCATGTCCCAACCCAGGCTGAAATAAGCTAATCTTCTCCACTTAGCCCATACGCCTGAGAATATTGACTTAGACAACAGCATCTCACAAGACTGCTCACCTATCCCTGCTCTAGCCAACTACAATATCCGTCTCTGTCCCATTATTTATCTCCCCTCCTTTTTGTCACCCCTATCCCATTCTCTCTACCCTTTACATATACAGCATAGATACTGCCAAAACAAAATCCTCTTGCCCCAAATAACTAACTTACACACTGTCCTAACCAATGAGCAATCAAAATGTATATTAAATTTCACATTCCCTAATATTGTCCCTCGTATAAACAGATAAACCAAACTTATTTTACATATTTCTAGCACCTGTGTACTAAAAAGCATTTCTCCCTGGGCATCCACTGAAAATGGGTTCTATCCCAGTCAGACTATCCAGTAAACAAATGTAAAATAAGTAAAGTAAAACTGGTATAACCACAGCCCCTCACCCCCACCCCCATCCTCTTAGCACAATAACTCTACATAAAAGCAAATTAAAACTGATAAAACCAGTCCCCATCTCCCCAATCCTCATAGCACAAGAACACCACACAAGTGAAAAACTGGTAAAACCACAGCCCCTCACCCCTCATCCTCTTACCACCAGAGCACGAACATAAAATAAAACTGGTACAACCACAACCTGAAACCCCCACCCTCTTAGAACAAAAACTCTACACAAAACCGATATAAACTGGTACAACCACAACCCTCCCATCCTCTTAACACAAAAACTCTACACAGAAGCAATATAAAACTGGTAAAACCACAACCCTCCCATCCTCTTAGCACAAAAACTCTACACAAAACCAAAATAAAACTAGTACAACCACAGCCCCAAAATAAAACTGATACAACTACAGCCCTCACCCCCCAAACCTCTTAGGACAAGAACTCTACACAAAACCAAAATAGAACTAGTGCAACCACAACCCTCACCTCCCCAAACCTCTTAGCACAAGAAATATACACAAAAAACAATCACCCCCCCCCACAAAAAATAAAGTTTAAACTAAACCTGAAAACTTACCTTTTATGCTTTCTACAGAAGGCTGCTTCCAATACTCTGCTCCCTCTTCACAGCTGAAGGCTCACCTGCTCTGCTTGCCTTCCTCAGACCACTCAGTCCCTTTGAAGTTGCCCTTAAAAGGACAGTTTGTCAGACCTTTTGAGAAGTTTCCCTTAGAAGGACAGCTTAAAAAGAGTAGAATCCAAAGACCACGACTGCTGCAAAGGCTTGAGCTACCGCTGATCCATTCCTGATGTAGTCCATCCTCACACTGGTCCAAACCTGGCTCAATCTCTGCACTCTGCTGTTGCTAAGGAACACTCCTCTGTTTAAAAACAAGAGAAGTGTTCGTTATTAGCTGCAGGGGCCTTTTTAAAGGCAGTTTGTGCAGGAAGTGATTTGCAAGGACCAATCAGGTCCTTGCTTCATCACTTCCTACTTTAAAAATATAAAAAAAAAACAAGGACTTAGATCGCAGGCTGCTGCAGCCAATCAAATCCCTTGTTTCAGTGAGTGGACCTGATTGAGTGTAGCTTGCCAACAAATAAAAAAAAAAAAAAAACAGAAACAGTTTTGATTTTTGTGGTGACGGCAGGGTCCAGGAAGCCAGACTATGCGGACGTCCACGAGGAGCCAAGTCGATGAGCAATGCTGGTCGGAGCAACCCGTGGCTGCTGAATGGGGGCCCCCATTTGTGGGGAAGTAATTGGGGGCTCCCCATGGCCGTGGGTTTCGTGGGTGCCTAACACCGGCTAAACTTCTGAAGGATGTCCCTATCTCAAGCCTCAAACTTAACAGCACTTAAGTGCATTTAACAAAAGATGGTTGAGCTTCCCTAACTGCCAACATTAGGTCTCACACTAGAGACCAACAGTGGATAGTGACAGCTAGGAAATAACACTGGCAATAGGTAAAACATCTTTGAAAAGCTGTTAGATGATTTGCTCTGCCACCCTTTTAAACAAAAAGGGTGATAGAATATAGTATCTAACAACTTTTAAACCCAATAATTCCATAGAGGGGCTCTTAGTTTCTGCTTGCAGTCTGACTGACAGCAAGCTTTCAAACCTTTTGAAAGCTGGCAAACATTTCACAGTCCTACATTTCTTTCTGTAACTGGTAGAACTTGGAGCAGATAAAGTTCCATGAACTACAGAGAATTATGATCAGGTCTCCAATCATAACTAGCTTTTTGTGTTATCGACATGGATGCCGAGATTCACCTTTCAAGCTTCCCTCTCGAACTGAGTTTCGTGGTATCCATGTCTTGGAACACATAATAAACTGGTTATGATTGGAGACCTGATCATAATCCTCTATACAGTACATTACAATGGCCAGACTAAATGTTATCACAGGGGTGGGTGATATTACTACCTGCTGGTCCTAACAAAATATGAGGAATATGATAAAAGATGGCATTCTAAAACAATCCACATGAGGAAAAGTGCTGAGTATGGCAATAACAGTTACACTTCTGAATATACCTGCTGAAAAAAACATTACAGGAAATAAAAAATACAAAGAAAAGGAGACTGTGGGAGGTAAGGCAGCATTAAAGGAAGAGGAGACTGTTATTTACACAAGGTTGTGAAGAAGAAAAGAAAGGTGCCACTTGTGAAGAATTAAACCAAGAGGAAGAAGAGGAATCAAGAGTGAAAATTCCACGGAGTAGAGAGAGTTAATTTGAGTCAAAAGAAAAAGGAAGGGTGGGCTAGAAAAATGAACTGGATGCAGTATGAGGACTATGTTGTGAAAATTATAAAAAAAAACTGAGATCAGAAACATATAGGAGTGGATAAAATGGTGGAAGCTAATATGTTGTGCTTCTGAAACATTACATTATTAGCGCTGCAACAGGTAGATGGAATTTTGAAATTAGGTGGAATGAGGAGATTGTATGGAATTGAGAAATGAAGAATATTAAGGAACAGCTTTATATTAAGAAAGTAGAATAGGAGTCCCATACTGGATTTTATGATAGCACAAGTTGAGAGGTATGTCTTTTGCGATTTATGGATAGACAATAGGCATATGTGGACAGTAGCAATTTATGAATCATTGCAGGTGTCAGACAGGAAGATGTATGAACAAGTTAAGATTTATATGGCCAGCAGGAGGCAGTGTGAGTAGGAGAGAATTTAAATGTGATGCCAATGGAAAAAATGTAGAGATGATGAATTCAGCAAGAAAAGGAGTGTAGTATTGGTGTAACTGAATTCATTTTCAAGTCTTGGTGTGTACCTTCATGTGATAGACCCTGTTTTCACAAACTGTCAGCAAGATGATACTGATATATTGACTGTATCTTATACAGAATACATATCATAGAGAAAAGTAGGTTAAAAAAACAGCTGGGTGCACAAGTCCCTGGATAAAAAAATATCCCGTCCTACTGTGCTCACTGATGCCAGGACTGGAAAAAATGTCAGTGTGGAATTCTCAAGACACAGAAACATTCCTACAGTGGGGTTAGGCTAAGCTCAGGAGGAGAATGCTCCCCACCATGTTGTAGAAGGAAGTAGTAGACAACAAAAACACAAAAAACTAACAGGCCAAAAAAGAGAAATAAGGATGACAGAGTAGACTACTGATGATAAGGAAGAAATTATGAATTGTTACTATTATGAAAGAAGATCAGAATTTCCAGACAGAATATATTCAGAAAGAATAGGAGAGAAATTAGAGGAAAGAAAAATACCTGCACAAGAGAAACTGTCAGCTTCAAATGCAAATTTGCACCCATTAATATAACAGATCCATGAAAAACATTACACAGACTTACCTGGACAAAGAAACTTTTTAGCCACCTAGAAAAAGAAGTGATAGTACCTCTCAACTGTCCAGATTTTCACAAAATGTCCAGATTTTTACCTCACATTTTTTGGTCTGTTTCTCATCAAATTTGTGATTTTCTTGATTTTTACAGCAAATCAGTAAGGATTGAATTCACTAAATAATGACAGACATTTGAGTTTCATAATTCATATCATTCAGAAAATGCATAGTAACCCAAAACCTTTTATTCTAGCAACTTTCTAAGATTATAAGAGCAATATTTAAAATGTGTCCCTATTTTAGGGACTTTGTCCTCCCATTATTTTTGGCTTTATCCAGATTTTTTGTGTTAAGAGGTTAAGAGCTATCACAGAGGAAGTCTGAAAATATAAATAACAAAATCCATAGATTGAAGGGTATAAAAAGAAACATGGACAGAGGAAAGAAAAATAGATCTGATATGGTGCAAAGGAGAAAGCCAAATAAAGAGAAATACAAGCAAAGGTACCCAGACATGGAAAATTTCACAATACAAAAAATAACAACGCAAAGGTGGAATGTAGAACAGAAGATTAATAAGGTATTAGTTAAAAAGAAAACGAAGTTATAGAATACCTGAGAAGTGAAGGATTTAGTGCAGAACGTCCAACATAGGTAACACATGTCACATTTAAGTCAATGAGTCCCCAAATTAGGGAGAAGCTGGAGTGGGAGACATATGAAGAAGAAATATGGGCAGGAAAAAAAAAAGGAGATTTGATATGGTACAATATTTATGCAAAGAAGAAAGCAAAACTAATTAATAGATAAATAGCAGAACCAAAGATACTTGAAGAGAAATACAAGCAAATGTGATACTTGAAGAGAAATACAAGCACATTTGCATTCATTAATACAACAATTCTATGAAAAACATTACACAGACAAAGAAACTTTGGGCTGCCTGTAAACAGAACTGACAGAGGAAGTCTGAAAATATAAATAACAAAACCCAAATATTTTTGAAAAGTATTTAAAAACAGAAACATGGACATGGAAAGATAAAGAGATCTGATGTAGTGCAATATTTAAGCAAAGGAGAAATCCAACCTAATCAATAAAAAGGCAGCTCCAAAGATAGTTGAATAGAAATACATGCAAAGACACCCTGATATGGAAAATTTCACAATGCAAATACAAGAAATAAATGGGGGGAAGTAGAAAAGAGGGTTAGTGATGGAGAAATTAAAGAAATAGAAACTGATGTTTTGGATTACCTGTGAGATGAAGGATTTAGTGTAGAAAATCTAACTCTAATGTCACAGCATGATGCAACAATGACTCCCTAGATTAAGAAGAAACAGGTGGAATGGGAATTATCTGTTGATCTGCCACATAATAATGCTCTGAAGTCTTTAGTAGGAAACCATAATAAAAGCACAGTTGCAGTTGCATAGCAAAGGACGGAACAGGAAATGCTGGCAACTCTGATGCAGGCAATGTTGTGCAGTGTTGAACCAATGATTTCTTTATGAAGGAGCAACAGATGAGGCAGGATGCAGCCAAGGAGAATATGTCACAGGAAGACGTTCTGGAACTTTCTGTAGAATGTGCTCTCGGTGTAGGCAAAAATGATCTAAGCGAAGAACTGCTTGATTTAATAGAGATGAATAGACCTATTAAGACCATTGGAAGAAAATGGATTACAGAAAATAAATAAGACCCAAAGCGTTAGAAGTCTGACAAAACAGATGAACACAGTAATCAAGACTATTAACAGAAATTCATGTGATATAACAGAAGTAAATAGGATATATTATTCTGTAGCTAAATTAATAACAGATAAAGTCTTACCACAAAAAACAATAAAGGAAAGGAAGGGGAAAATACAATGCTATCATGGCAGCATCAAAAAGAAAAAAAAACTATTAAGCAGTTAAGACAAGAGGTGCCACTGTTAGAAGAAAATAAAAGAGGGAACAGATAAAAACACTTAGAAAAATAGATGTGGTAAAAGCAATTCACAGTATCAGAACAGACCAGGATCACACATAATAAACTGAAGACATCAGCACATGCAGAAAAATTTAGAAGATACACAGAAAAATATAACAATAAAATAAGCAATTCCAAAAAACACTCCAGTAGTACTACAACTATACATTTCCTTAAAATCTATGTTGTAATTTAAATGTGGCAAAATCACAAAGGCACCTTCATGCATGAATCTACAACTAGAACAACCATTGCACTCCTAACCTATCCATGATGTAGACTTTCCAAAGACAAGAAATATAGTTACTACCTCTAACGAGGATAATGTTAGAGAACTGAATAATTTCGACATTGCTGAACAGTCAAAAAACTTAGAGAAGTTGGAGGCAGCTGTGAAGAGCCAGGAAATGCCTCCAGAAGCTCAAAACAGAGTTCGTACTCAGAACAAGGTAAAAGCAAAATAAATGGTGAAAAATAAAAAGGAACTAAGCTATTTAATTTAAGTAACTTTAACTTGAACAGACATCATTGTAAAGTTTTAAAGATGGCCTTGGGTTACATACCGAGTCATCGTTCAGATCTTACTAAAACAATATTACAGCTTAAAATGTATACAAGAAAATTAAATTTAGCATTTATTTTTAAGGATTTGGCAGTTAGGGCAGTTAGAGATAGTGTTTATTGGCTGAATAGGCTTACTACTTATAATCTGACATTGCATTTCACTATTAAACAATTTGAAGCATTTTGTGAAAGAGACATTAGGTCTTTATTAAGTGAAAAAAACTGTTAAACCTTACTTTAACTTCTCTAATGATGAGTACAAAGCACTAAAGGAACTATGTGATGCAAAAAAATCTAAGATTTATGAAAGCTGATAAGGGGGGTGGCTTGGTGATTATGGATGTAGAAGACTATTATTCAAGTATAGAAACCAAGCTGAGTAATGCAAATGAATATCAAGAAGTGACTATAAGCGACATTTATGGGAAATATAAAGAATTATATTCAGTTTTGGATAGTATGGTTTTAAACAAAGAAATAGATGTGGTTTTATACAATTATTTCTTTACTAAACATCCATGTATAGGTATATCCATGTATAGGTATCCTGTTCAGGATACCTAAGATGCATAAAGACCAAAGCCACCCCCCTTTTAGGCCTATAGTGTCAGCAGGAGGTAGTATAACTGAAGGAATTTCTATATATTTAGATACTATTTTAAACCCATTAGTTCAAAAATTATTTTCGTGTTGTCGTGATTCATGGGACTTTTTAAATCATGTTAGACATTTTACAATGGAAAGGTTAGCTAACATGGAAGTTTTCACTTTAGTCACAGTGGACATTGTCTCTTTGTTTACTTCTATACTTACTATGGATGGAATAGAGTGTAGCAGACGTTATTTAAACAAATATAGTGACATGTCTACTGAACAAGTAAATATTAATTGTAACTTGTTAGAGATGGTATTGAACAATATTTTTTTCTTCTTTCAAGACAAATATTATAAAAAAAGAAGGGTGCTGCGATGGGGGCTAGTGTACCCCCAGTGTATACAAGTTTAGTATTAGGATGGTGGGAATGTGAATGAGGCGCTAAGACTTATTAAAATCGTATACTTTTTCTGGCTGTTGTTTTGTGGATTTAAGCATTTAAATGTCATTTGTACTGTTGGTTCAGACTTTTCTGATGAAGTGTTTTTACGAAAGCGGAGATTAAAACATTTTTTACGTTAAACCAGTTTGCGGCCCTTCTGTTGCAATAGTGAATATTTTGGTTTTAAAATAAGCAATTCACTGATGACCCAAAAAACTTTTATAGAGAACTTGGGAGAAAAGAAAAAGGAATAGAAACACCACTAAAAAAAGAAAAAAAAAAGAATATATGTATATAAAGGATACTGAAAGTGTATGATGTTAGATCTGATTTTTGTTATATCTGGTACATGTAGGAACAAGTTTGTTCTGAGATAGCTGCAGAATAACATTCATATATGCATTGAGAAGTTAGAACCTATAAACTGTGACATTATCGTATGTGTCGTCTGTTAATTAGACAAGTTATTTTATTAGTAACTGCGCAAAAGTTAATATATAGCGCTGAAAAAGTTAATAGTCTGCAAAGTTCAGTGCATTAATCAGAATTTTGTTTCAGCAAGCAGCTATAAGCAGGCACCAGCAGCATTCATCACATTTTTCATTAGTAAATAACTTTTCAGTGGCGAGCCTAGCCTGTATTTGAACACAGGGGGAGTGGTGCCTTGTATAGGGTCATTTCAGTAAAGGCACAGTAACTAACATTTATGTATGCGATTGAGTCCTGAATAGGAGCACTTCAGTTTCCACAGTTTGCAGCAATACAGTTCCCAGATGTCTGGATCCAGAGTGAGACTGCCATGCATGAAGGAAGCAGTGTCATAAATTCTCCAGGTAGGTGAATTCCCAGGTTTTGAATCTGCAACTGCCAGCTTCAGGTCACCAGCTTTTCAAGTAACTACAGAAGTTTTCCAACCATCTACAGTGCCCAGACCGGCCATCTAGACCCCATGGAACTGGTAAGATGTCTTTCTCTATTTACATGCAGTAAACTCCTCCCCTTACCCATAATACACCTCCACTGCCTTCCATCCCCAGATAGAGTTTCCTGAGTCTTATACTGATAACCTGACTTGAAAAATTACTTGTGATCTATACTGCAGCCCATAGGCTGATCATATGCCAAGGTCCGGGGGAAGGAGGGAGGGATGGTTGAAGACAAATGAAGTACAACTACTCAGATGGAACATTATGGTGAGTACATAACTTCTTTATCTGAAGTAGTTTACTTCATTTGGTCTTCAACCTGTGGGACAGAGTCCCCAGCTACTAACTCCTGGGAGGCCCTCATGGAAGGATATTGCAGAGCACCGTGGAACCAAAGGATGCTCTTTTTCTGGAAGTCAAATCCAATTTGTAATGAGAAATAAACGTATGAGATGAGGACCAAGTAGCTGCAGAACAAATATCATCCAAAGACACTCTAGACCAAAAGGCCGCAGAAGTAGCCATGGACCTAGTGGAATGAGCTTTCACCTGACCTGGAGGAGACATGCCTCTGTCCTTATATACCTGAAGGATGCATGAAGAGATCCATCTAGCAATAGTGACCTTTGAGATAGGTTTCCCCAAAAAGGGTTTAAAGAAGGATACAAACAATTGATCAGATTTACATACATTTTTTGTCCTATGTAAATAGAATTGTAACTGTCTATGAACATCCAACAGGTGGAGTTTGTATTCCAACTTGTTAGTAAAATTGGGAAAAAACACAAGCAAATTGATGGTCTGATTGATATTGACTGGTGAAGCCACCTTAGGAAGAAAGGATGGATTGGTTCGAAGGGAAACCCTATCTTTATGAAAAATGATATAAGGAACTTTGATGGACAATGCCTGTAATTCTGAGACCCTTTTTGGCAGAGGTAATAGCCACCAGAAAAGCTGTTTTCCAAGATAAAAATTTCAGATCTGCAGTTGCGGCAGGCTCAAGAGGCAGAGCGACCAAAGCTTGAAGAACCATAGTAAGGTCCCATGGGGGAACAGGATCTTTGACCAGGGGGCGTAACAAAAAGGTGCCTTTAATAAAGGCTTTACACAGTCTGGAAGAAGCTAAAGAGGCAGAATTCTCGCCCACATGAAAATGAGAGATGGCAGCCAACTTTACCTTGACAGTAGAAGAACTAGCTCCATGTTAAAAAATATCAGCTAGGAAATCAAAAATGGCAGAAAATAGGAGCCGTGAAAGGGTCTAAACTCTTTTGAGAGGCCCAAAAGGAAAAACGCTTCCACTTGCTGCGATAAACCTTCCTGGTTGAAGACTTATGAGCAGCCACCGGAATAGATCTAACTGAGGAGGATAGTCCAGGAGTCCTAGCAATCACAGGAACTAGAGCAGCCAAGCTGTGAGCTTCAGACTGTCCAGATTCGGATAAGGCACCCCCGAAGGGTGTGAAATTAGATCCTGAAGGGGATCTAGGATCCAAGGTGGAGCCAGAAGGTGAGACCAAAGGATGGGAAACCATACCTGGCAAGGCCAGAACGGGGCAATGAGGATCACTTTGCTACACAGTCAATGAGCTTTCTGTAGAAACTTTGGAATAAGAGGTACTGGCAGGTAAGAATACAGAAGACCGGGAGGCCAAGCATGACTAGAGTGTGTCTGGTGGACTCCCACAGCCGGGGGTTCAGAGTGAAAAACTCACTGCACTTCGCATTGGAAGGAGATGCAAAGAGATTGCAGCAAGGTTGACCCCATTTGCTGAAGCTCTGTTCTGCTATTGACATATTCAGAGACCACTCATAAGGCATCAGAATGGTCTGACTTAACCTGTTCACTAGGATGTTGAACCATCCCGGAATGTGCGCTGTGATGAGAAAGCAAAAAGTGGAGATTGCCCATTCCCACACTCTCATGGCCTCGTGACAAAGGGGGTAAGATCTGGTCCCTCCCTGTTTGTTGATATACCAGACCACTGACATGTTGTCTGACTGAATTGCAATTGTTCCCACAGGAAGGAAGGCATGAAGGGCCTGCAATGCTAGAAGGACTGCCCTCATCTCTAGAACATTTATGTGCAAGCAGGTCTCTATGGGGGTCCACAGGCCTTGGACTATCCTGCTCAAACAATGCCCCCCACCTGAGTTGGGAGACATCTGTTGTCACTGTGGCTTGAGTCGGGGCTGGAACAAAAGGTTGTCCCTCCAAAATGTCCGGACAGCACATGCACCATAGGAGGGATGACCGACAGACTCGACTGAGTTAAATTGGATATGCCAATGGCAGTTCCAACAGGGACCATTGTACAGCTAGAGTCCACTGTAGAATTCTCATGTGTAACTGGGCACACGGGAGAAGAGTTATGGTCACCGCCATCGAGCCTAAGGCCCTCAACATAGATTCTGCCATTGGGAGATGAGAGTGGTAGATCAGGGAGACATGCATCCTCAGGTTTAGAACTCTCTCCGAGGTCAGGAAGATTTTGCACTGAAGAGTATCTATCCTGGCACCAATGTAGTCTATCACCTGTACAGGATCTGGGAGAGATTCAATGCATTGATTGTGATCTCCAAATGCAGGGCAAGAGTCAGGAAATAATCCCTGGTTTGGGAGAGTAGACGTAGACACTTGGTGGGATCAGTGAAGAGCTAATCATTAGGTACGGATAGACCTGAATTCCCTGAAGCTTCAGGTTAGGCGCTACCACCACCATCACTTTGGTAAACACCATGGGGGCTGTAGTGAGACCAAAGGGTAGGGATCGAAATTGGTAATGATTGACTTCTAGCCAGACGTGGAGGAACCTCCTGGAACGTCTGTGCATTTTTATATGAAGGTAAGCATCCTGGAGGTCTAACGAGCACATCCAGTCACTCTCTTGCAGGTACGGCATGATGGACTATAATGTGACCATCCAGAACTTCTCTTTGGCAACTGACAGGTTCAGGGTAGAGAGGTCTAGAATGGGCCATAAGTCCCCCATTTTCTTTGGCACCAAAAAGAACCTGGAGTAGAAGCCTGATCCAGACTGATCTGGGGGGATGGTTTCAATGGCTCATTTTTCTAGCAGCTTGGAAATTTCCTGTGCTGCTGCCTCCCTTTGTATGGGTGGCACATCCAGGAGGTGTCTGGGAGATTTGGGGAAACACACGAAGGGAATAGAATATCCTCTGGATATGATCTGAAACATGCAGTGGTCTGTTGTTATGGACTCCCACACCACTAGGTGCAAGGACAATCATCCCCCAACTGCATCCAGAGTAGAGCAGTTGAGCAACCCTTCAGGGTTGCTGCTTGGGTCTGTCCGAGAAGGGTTCTCTAGACCCAAAATTCCTTGGACCCCCTCTTCCTCTGGGCTGGCATCCATTCTGTCCCCCTCTGCCTCTGGGGGAAGAAAAGCCCTCCTGAGTGTCCTGGGAATACTGTGACTTCCGGAACCACATCTTCTTTTGCCTTCTCTGGTTCCGGGAAAAAGACCTTTGAGTGTCCGAGAAGAGGATTCCGGTGGCAGACAGTGTCTTCCCATTCTACTCACTCTGGACTAATGTCTCTTTGATGGTCTTACCAAAGAGAGTAGAACCATCATAAGGGGCATTGGCAAAGGATGCCTTGAAGGGTTCCAAAAATTGACATAACCTGAGCCAGGCATTGCACCTCATGGACATGCCAGACCCAGCCACCCTAGATGCTCCTTCAGTAGCATGTGAAAGGAGTCACATGGACATGTTGGAGACTGCTTTTAGTGTGGCCATCCTCGAGGAGAATGAAGCCTTGTCTTCCTGCAACATGGACTTGGGGGGGAAGACTCCTCCAGCTCCTTTACTAGGTTGCGTTGAAATCTGATGACAAGGGCCAGGTAGTTCAGCTCCCTAATCGAAAAATTAGCTGAAGCATAATCCCGCTTCCCTAGGTGGTCCATCATCCCTGACTCTCGGTCAGGAGGATGAACTGAGGAACTTTCCTGAGCAAGTTCCTTCTTTGTGGCTGCTGCTACCACCATGGCATCTATGGGGGAGCCCTTGTTCCATGCTGGTCTGTCTATGGGGGGGGCTTAAAATCTTGTTGGGTCTCTTTGGGATAGGTTCCATGGTGTCTGGTTCCTTTCATGCCCATGAGGTGACAGATCCACCAAAGGATCCACGGGAGGGGACACCCAGGAAGTAGATGGGCCCATGCCAAAAGCCTCCAGGAACATGGACTCATCAGAAGAAGGTTTGGGGGCAGACCAACCTCCCCATTGGTGCAGGATTTCCATGATGTCTCCAAAGGAGACATCCTCGGGAGGTGCCCTACAGGAACCTTCTCCATCATCCAAGTCTGTGTCCTCGGTGAGGGACTCAGGGGAGTCCAAGTGCCTCCTCTTACACGTCTGCTTGCGTGGTACCTATCCAGTGGGGCTCTCTGGGGGGAAACCTTGCAAACCACTTGTTCCTCAGGGGGAACCATCTGGGGCTCTTCGAGCACAAGCTGTCCCTCTGGTAAAATGATGGGGACTGTAGACAGAGCCAAGGGGGTCTAGCTGGAGTCTGAGGGGGCAGACAGGGTCTCAATCCAGTGGAGAGAACCCTTTCTACCGCGTCAAATGCTGAAGGAGAGTGAACCTCCTGAAAAACCAAGAAAGAGGCTGGTCTCCCCAGGTCCAATGAGAGAATCGGAGCCGGGCCAAAAGTGGATGGAGCTCTGAGGGAGGGAGCTTGGCCTGACAAAGGCAGAGCCGATGAAAAATGTTCTACTCCCTCGGATCTGACACCCAAGCTCTGGCTCAGATCCGAGCTGGTCAGATCTGAAACACTCCAGGTAGCTGTCGGCATAGAGGAAGCAGGTACCGTCAGCGCCGACCCCTCACCAAAGCCATCATCGGATCCAAATACTTTTTACCAGAAGGTCATATTGGAGAAGGAGATATCAGTTGGAAAAATGGAAGTGAGCCCCCCCTCCAGATGGAGGGGGGGATGACAAGACCCCCATACAGATCTGAGTACAGATTCATCATTTTATCCAGATCAATCTCTGACAACGACCGGGTGGACCTCGACGAAGCCACGGACTCTGACCTGGCAGGTCGGGGCACCAAAGTCCTAGAAGCTGAATGTGTGTCCTCTGGCTCCGGGGAGAACCTCAGAGATTGGAGCCAAGGGGAGTCACAGATCTGTAATGTTTTTACGGGTGAAGAGAGGTCCGGAGACATCTTTTGCTTTTCCCTCGCCTTCGACTCTCTCTCCTTCTCTCTGCCCCTTTTCCACTCTGCTTCCACAGGCTTTTGTACAGGAGGTTGAGTCCCAGCCTGGTAGGGAGGGGAAGCCAGGGGAAGAGAGGAAGGAGAGCAGCTGCTGTGACCAAAGCCAGAGATGAGGAAACAGTCTCTGAAGGGGGAAGAAGGCCTTTGAGGGCCAACTTGGCCTTCCTACCCTTAATGGTACGGGGGTTGAATCCCGCACAAATACTGCAGTCCACACTAAGATGAGCCACGCCCAAGCACATAACATACAGAGTTTGGCCATCCATGGGGGATAATTTATGGCCACACTCAGTGCAACGTTGGAAGATAGGCTTATCAGCCATACTATCAGAGAAAGAAACCTTAAGAAAAAAATGGTTTCTTTCTTACTCTCTCTCACACACACACACACACACACACACACACACACACACACACACACACACACACACACACACACACACACACACGCACCACACTCGTACACAGAAAACACTGAGGGGAGAGGGGAAGCAAAAATCTACACAACAATACAAACTACTCTAACTATCCTAACACTGTATAACTCGACACACCAAGCGAGGGGAGGAGAAAGGGGAACCTATACTTACACTATCTAACAATTTTTTAAAAAAAAAAAAGATACTCAGAAAGGTTTTACCCACTTGACTAAGTTGGAGATCAAGAGATCACGATGCATAAGCTATTCGTGGCAAACAAGATCTGGGGATGGAAGGCAATGGAGGTGTATTCTGGGTAAGGGGTGGAGTTTGGAGCTCGGAGCAGGTGTTAGTAATATTTGCCAGCTCAGATCTGATACGGATCCGTAACCCACAGGTTGAAGACCAAATGAAGTAAACTACTTCAGACGGCATACTTTATAAGATGGTTGCATTTGAAGAATGGGTAGCATACACAGCATGATCTGATGTATGGACAGATGCATTACTCAGATGTTTCTGGATTTTTACTCCCAAATGTTTTAAAACTTTCATTCAGTTAAAACAAGACACTTATCAGTTAAACAGTGAAGTAGGATGTATGACAGCCATTCTTCTGGCATATACACAAGGGCAGCCTCTCACAGCTAAGCTGTTAGATAATTTCAAATTCACCATAACAGATAAATTAATGGAACAAAGCGAGCACTTTAGACTTGCATTTCAGATCATATATCAAAGGTCAGACAGGGGCATGCAAAAAACAGAAATACAAAAACAGTTAATACATTGCTTCTTAGAGCAAGTAAAAGGGGTCCCAGGGGGATATTAAATGCATTTATGAAGAAAATTCAGATACCCTCACTGATTTGGTACAAAAACTAATGAGGGTATGGACTATGGCCAATGATGGGACACTATACTCAGATCATATCTTTGCACTAGGAGAAGGGGGTGAGCCATTTGAGGTAATCAGTGAAGTAAAAATCAGAGGAAGCCAACAGTGGTGCGACCAAATAAAAAACACCAAAAAAGAATTTATAAAAAACAACCGACCATGAACGAAACAAGAATAATTTATTAACACACTTAGTGCTTCAGCCTCAAAAAGGCCTTCCAAGAGTAACAAACACACCACACTAATTCATTTAAATATAAAAACATAATTAGATAATTGACAGACAATTATTTAATCATGTACTTCCAATTACACTCTTTGTTTAAGCCATATGTCTCTAAGGTGTTATACTTTAAGATAAATAATGTTTCTTTCTGCAATAATTTATCTTTAACATCAACACATTCCCCAATAGTGAAACTGATTTTATCCAAAATAGATCCCCTTAAACAATTTGGATTAGCTGCTGAAAATGTTTAAAATATGCACCCAAAGGACTTTCTAACATTTTGTTCTTAATATCTCTAATATGTTCCTGCAAATGTATTTTAAATGATCTACAAGTCTCTCCAGTACAAAACAGTTTGCAAGTACATCTCAACACATATACAATGCCTTCAGTATTCTTCTTCTTCTTTCGGCTTTTCCCGGTTAGGGGTTGCAACAGCGGATCACCTGTCTGCTCATGATTGGCAGTGGAGTTTTACAGTTCAAGTTGCCAGCCTGGTGCCCAATCTTCCACAGAAGGCACACCCATACACACACTCACTCCTAGGGCCAATTTAGAGTGTCCAATCCACCTACAGCATGACAATGCCTTCAGTATTACAAGGGTGATTTCCATTTGGATAAAATGTTATCCCATTAATAACAGAATTTTTTACAATATATTTACAAATAGAGCATTTATTACAAGCAAATGTATCCATATTAAGAGATATATTACTATACAAAGTTAGATTTGATGGAATGAAGTTTTTATGCACCACCATATCTGCCAAGTTTCTTCCTCTTTTATAACATATATGCACATTATTTTATAATAAATTCACCAGACTTGTATCCCTTAACAGCATAGGCCAATAATACCTCACTTCTTTAACTACTTGTTCAGTCAAGACATTACATGTAGCAACAAAATAAGTCTCTTTACCCTTATTAGTGGTACTTTTACATAAATTCCTTACATATTTTCTTTCATAAAAAACTATTACAATCATTTTCAGTTAAGGAATCTATTCCATAACATTTGATGCTGCGGTGGTGGTGCCGCGGTAGCATTGTCGCCTCACAGTAAGACGTTGTCCTGTTCGATTCTCAGCTAAAGCATCTTCTGTGTGGAGACATGCGTGAATGGGCGTACCTTCGTTGAAGGTTGTGCGTCAGGCCTGGCAAGTCGGTATGTAAAAATCTACTGGCAATCATTAGTGGCCTGGAGTTCCGCTGTGGCAACCCCTAACCGGGAAAAGCCGAAAGAGACAACAACACCCAGAATTTTCCAGCATTTCTCTGTCATATCCCCTTTTGAAGAACATTTCTTTCATTCTACATATTTCTTTATAAAAATCACTATCCAAACTGCATCATTTTTCTATCCATAAAAACTCATTATATGGTAACATAGACATTAAATGCGGGGGATGGCAACTAATGCCATATAAAAACAAATTAATATTATCAAAGTTCCTACGGATTGTAGTAGAAATCCTTTTGTCTATATTTCTCAACAAATTTATGCCTAAATAAACTACCTGCCTACCAATCTGAACTCTATCAAATTCTAAACCAAAATTATTCACCTGTATATCCTGAATAAAACTTTGAACATCATTAATAACCCCGTCACATAAAAAAAAATCAAATAATCTATGTATCGAAAGTACTTAACTACATAAGATTTAAAAAAGTTATGGCTATATATATTATCAATCTCAAACTTAGCCATAACAATGTCCGCATACATGGGGGCAAACTAATGAGGGCACGGACTATGGCTAATAATGGGGCATTACACCCACACCATATCTTTGCACTATAAGAAGGGGGTGAGCCATTTGAGGTAATCAGTGAAGTAAAAAGATGTGGAAGGCAACGGTGGTGTGACCAACCACAAGCAGAAAGAGCTGCCTTAGCACCTCCAGCTCCTGCTTCTGTATCCCTAGCACCAGGATCAAATACAGGTAATGAACAAAAGGTACCAACATGTTTTATTATGTAAAAATAGGGCATGTTAAGCAAGATTGGAATTATTACAAAGTTTGGCATAAAAAGAAGGAAGAACAGGGTGTGTTTCCAAAAACAGAGCCAAAATATTCAAAAGACAAGTCAGAAAAACAAGTCAATGTACAAAGACCTTACAATATTGGTAAAAACAGCTATAAGGGTCATCAATACACAGGAAAAGGGGAGGTATACCCTGTAGATTTTCAGGCAGCTTCACTTGTAAATTCAAAATACTTAGAAGAGCAAGCAGAGGAAATAGCTAGGCAGCAATTACATAAAGAAATTGAAAAATCTAAATATGTAGATCACTCAGATACAGAGGAAAATAAACAAAAGCATGCAGTTTACCACATTGCAGCTGACAATAAAAGTGAGGATGAGTGGATTCTCTTACAATAGGGATGTGCCCCCCTACCCTGGTATCTTTCCTAACTACCTTTAAAAAGGGTTGAGACGGACGACCATTGATTGATATCTAGATGGAGGGGTCACTATGGCAAAATGTCTTATTAGACACAGGAGCAGCGGTATCTGTCACAGAGAGACATTTACCTGTAAATCCTACAAAAAGGTTTGCATTTCTGCATTTAATAGCACAGGGTGCTATGTAGTAAGTAGCCAAGATGTAAACATAACATTTCACCAAGAAGGACAGACATGAAAAGGTGCATTTTTAATGCATCCATCTTGTTCAACTACCATTATTGGTATGGATATTTTAGGACCTTTGAGCACAGTAATTGACCTACCTAACAGTATTTTGTGGATGGGAGATATGGAAACAGGAGAGGGAAAGGTAAGTGCAGGTTGCTGTGCAATCTCTCTACCTGAAAAACCTGACAAGCCTACAGGATATGTGAATACAGACAGTGAGGATGTGTGGCAGCATTTACAACAATTTCCAAACCTGTGGTCCAAGAGACCCAGTGACTGTGGAAAGCTAGAAACGCCAGTGGGGGTAGGTAGTGATCAGGATTACATACCTCCTTTTCAAAATCTGTATCCCATTCCTAGGGAGGCAGAAGAACATATGGAAAAATGTATTGCAGATTGGGAAAAGGAAGGGATCATACAAAAAGGCAGCAGTACCACAAATTCACCTATCAGGCCAGTTAAAAAGAAAGATGGTAGTTACCATCTTGTCATTGATCTAAGAAAAGTAAATCAGTACACAACTCCTAGAGCATATTTAATTCCAGGAGTTCCAGAGCTGGCTGCACTTATTAAGCCACAAAGTAAGTGGTTTACAGTAATAGATCTAGCAAATTTATTTATTTGCAGTTGGTTTACCGGGATAGTCCATTGGGCCAAAAAGAACCCGTTTTCAATGGAGCCCTGGGGAGAAAAGCTCCAAAACAATCTAGGTTACAGTAGGTTATTAATGATAATTATACAAATGTTAAAGATTCAAGCAAATAATTTCAAATAGTACAGCAAACATTAGAAATAATACAGACTTGTGATGAAACTTACAGATGAAACAGACTAACAAAAAGGAATATTGCAAAGTAAATACTGAGAAGTCATTACAAATTAGGAAGCATAAACTTAATAGGTGCAGCCTAGTGCATTCTTTACAAATACCATAGGAATAATAATAATAATGTGTGAGTTAGGGGAAAATAATCAGGAAAATTGCTGGAGTAAACAGGGGAAAGAAGGAAGATGGAAATTGCCAGTGTTGGTTATGTGGGGTGGGAGCAAGAGCATTTCCACTGGGATACTAGATGTGAATGAAGAGATTTTTTGAAAATAAAAAGGTTAGAGGTAGAGCGAATGGACGGTGGTAGGGAGTTCCAGAGGCAAGCTAGGCCATAGAATAGAAGATTTTTGCCTGGAGGATGAGTTGGTTTGTACACAAATGGCTTTTTTGCAGTACCACTCAGAAAAAGAGACTGGCCACGATTTTCCTTTACATTTAAAAAACAGCAGCATTCATCATATTCTTCATTAGTAAATAACTTTTCACCTAACTTCTGGCTAAAAGTATTAATATCTTTACACAACGATTTAACCCTAAGAACTACTTATGTGTGCACCCCAAACAGACACCAACCTGGTTAACAGCAGGAAAAATGATACTCCTCCTTAAAAGTGGACCTGTAAGCAATCCTAAAAACTGCAGACTAATAACTTGCCTTCCAACAATGGGAAAACTAAATACTGGAAATGATACAAAGGTTACAGTCATATAGAAGAAAGATCATTCTTGGCAATAGAACAAAAGGGTAACAAAAGAAGAAAGCCATATAGAACAAAGCATCATTTGTTGCTAAATAAAGACATAATACAGAATTGTGAAAAAGGGAGGAATCTAAGTATGTCATAGATAGATTACAAAAAAACATTTGACAGCTTCCCACATTCATGGATAAAGGAGTGCTTACAGATGTGTAAGATACATCCTGCATTCATCAATCACATTACAGTGACCATGAAACAGTGGCAAACCACTTTGCAATTAAACCGTGACAAAGGGCAAATTATTATGCCAGGGATAAAAATTCAAAGGAAGATATTCCAGGGAGATTCTTCATCACTGCTGTTGTTTTGTCTTGCCCTTAACCCATTAAGCTGTTCACTTAACAGATTAGGTCTTGGTTACAATTTGGCTACCAGAAAACAACCTTGCTTAAACACTACTTACCTACTTTTTGTGGATGACTTGTGACGGTATAGTTCACCAGATGAGGAGATGAAGCACAACTGCGAGTGGCTAAAACTTTCTCAGATGATGTAAGAATAACATTTGGTCTTGATAAATGTCCAAAAGCAATGTTTAAAGGGGGAAAGTTACATTACCAAGAAAATATCAATCGGGGATAGGAATGTCTTACAAAGGAACTTGAGCAGGAAGGAGTGTATAAATATTTGGGAATTGATGAAGGATCAGCAATAAAACATGAACAAATGTGAATAAAATGCAGGAAGGAGTACTTCAGAAGACTAAAATCAATATTAAAAAAGCCTTGACATTATGAATAAAGTCCAAGCTATAAACCAATTTCATCTTCCTGCTTAATTTACAGTTTTGGTGTGATTGACTGGCTCTAAAGGTACTAGATCAGTTAGAAAAAAATGCTTCACGCTTATTGAATGATATATTTATGCTCAGAAGGAGGTATGGGCCTCCTCAAAATTGATTGCATGTATAAAATTGCAGTCTTGGGATTGCCCACATATTGGATTACCTCATCAGATCCAAACATAGTAAAAGTTATAAAAAATCAGGAGTAGAAATCTAAGATGACCGCTCTGTTAAGTTTAGCAGAAACATTCCAGTGTTAAGAGGGAATGGAAATCAAGCCAGAAGTGGACAAAAATCAGACAGCAACTGAAAGTGTTAAAAAAAGATGCATGAAAGGCTCAGATGAGAAGGAAAGAAATGTGGAAAGTCATAAATATGGTGGCAAGTAGAGATCTCCTGGAACAACCTCATGTTGATCAGGATTTGAAGCAGGAATGGTTAAGAAGATGTGAGTTGAAACCAAAGGATGAAAGGTTAATAATGGCAGCCCAGGATACTGGACTACATACACACTGGATTACAAAGTTCATTAAACACATGGGACAGACAGAGAAATGTAGGCTCTGTAAAAAAGAATTGAAACAGTCACATGCCTTGTTGTTAGGTAAGATTTATTCATGGGAGAGGGTCTGTACACCAAAAGGCACAATAATGTGGCAAGACTGCTGCATTGGAATTTGCAAAAACACTACAATATCGAAGTAGCTGAGAAAAAATAGATGTGAGAATTAAAAAAGACAAAAGTAGCACTGATCATTGAAATTGCTACACCTAGTAATTACAGTGTATCACATACAGAAAGACACAAAGTCATAAAATATCAGGACTTGCAGGCAGTATGACAGCAATGTGGAAGAAAGATACCCAGATAGTTCCGATAACAGTGGGGCCAATGGGCCTAATAAAAAATAATCTACAGTCATATTTAAATAGGGTCTATATTAGAACACTGAACTTTCAAAATGTCAAGTGTTCTAATATCAAACCCTATTAATCGAAAATTTAAAACATTGAACATACAGAACAGCGAATTTTTTCCTAGGGAAAAAATTTGCTGTTCCAAAACACACACACAACACAAGCACACCAAACAAACAGCAATCCACACACATACACCTAAACTCTTACACCTAACCCTACACTAAACTATACATACATCACTAACTATCCACTTACCTTAACCCAAACCCTAACCCTAAGGTCCGTCACTATCGCACAGTCACCTCACCCGCGCACTAACCCTGACTAAACTACCCTGCCCTAACCCTCACGTCCACACAATCGCACACTTACCTAACCCACGCCCTAACACTAACTCACCTAATCTGCCCTAACCCTCACGTCCACACAATCACATACTTACCTGAACCCGACCTGTAACTTTCCATCACAGCGCTGAAAATACCGAAGCAACAGAAACGGGCAACCAAATACTTTCCCTAGGAAAAAATTAGTTTTACTGTTTCTTCGATATTTTCAGCATTCATTGAAAACGGGTCTATATTAGAACACTCGAAATTTTGAAAGTTCGGTGTTCTAATATAGACCCTTTAAATATGCTCCCTATACATTTAATTCTCTATAAACTGCAGAAGGAGCAAGTTCTGGGCACACTGCAGGTGCTGCAAAGTGCACTTTTAGTGAACATCAAAGATTGAAACAATACTAAATTCATAAACTTTAATTATACCCTGACTTAGGAATGGGGTCTACTCTTGTCATGTTATTAGAAACCCAAAAGATTTGAAGAAATTAAAAATGAGTAAGCTAGATGAACAAGTTAAGACTTACTTGGCCAGCAGGAGATAGTATGGGTAGGGAAGAATTTAAATGTGATGCCAATGAGAAAAGGAAGGGAAGATAGGATGTGATATAAGGAAAAGATACAGAATTGGGGTGTTAGGTTTGCTATGGACTTTTTTAAACAGAATTTACATATAAGAGGAAAATATTAAAACTGCATTTTATTTCATTTTGTGTAATTTGGTAGTTAGGGAGTGGAGGACTAGAGAACTACGGACAGGAGGTGAAGCATTAAAGTTACAGAAAGGTATTATAAGGTTAAGCACTGATATCATGAAGGAGATGGATTAAAAATTAAAGCAGTTATGGGTAGATTCCTTGAGCATGAAAGATTTTTATGGGATTCGGATAGTCTGGTGGATGGCATTTAAAGGAAAGATGAGAACTGAATGTAGGATATATGAGAAGGAAAATATAGGAAGCAGAGAGGATAACTTAGATTTGGAGTGGAATAAATAAGAAATGTTTAAGGAAGAAAAGGTTAATTGGAAGAACAAAGAAAGTATTAGGGAGTGAATTATGGAGCACAGACTTTTGTAACAAGGAAGGAGAGAAAGTACAGTTTTGTACCTACCATAAATGTAGATGTCCGATAGGTATGCATCTGCAGTCCTAACATATGGGTTGTCCTGCCTCAGGCAGCCCTTCGGTCGGCCGGATTCCAAAGTCTGGGTCTGGCCTCGGCTGATGTCACACTTCACCCGACTTCATAGCTGCTGTTTATTGGGTATAAAGGCATCAGCCGACGCCATTTTCCTCAGTGTTTCTTGCCCCAGATGCCAGGTGCCCTCTAGGAAGGCTAAATTTGGATAAATGCAAATAATTCCAAACAGTAGAGAGCAAACAATATAAATATATATATATATATATATATATATATATATATACATATATACAAACAAATACACCATAATAGATTCCCCCAGCTAGCTAAAAGAAGGGTAAATACCCTAGGAATACCACAGAGGGGAAGGAGGGTGGGTAATCCTGACTGCAGATGCATACCTATCGGACATCTACATTTATGGTAGGTACAAAACTGTACTATGTCCTTCAAGGATGCATCTGCAGTCCTAACATATGGATAGAATACCATAGCCAAACTGGGGGAGGAGGTACTAAGATAAAGATGGTGTAGTTAAGATCCCTTGCAAAACAGCAGTTGCAAAACCTGCTCGGGATCTAGAGTATAAAGGAAGATTATAATGCTTGGCAAATGTATGCACGGAGCTCCAAGTAGCAGCTTCTAAAATGTCTTTGGTAGCCACTCCTCGTAGGAAAGCTGTAGTGGTGGCTGTAGCTCTTGTGGAATGAGGTCTGATATTATCAGGAGTTGTCTTTCCATGAAAAGAGTAGCAAAATCGAATGCAATTTCCTATCCATTTTGAGATTGTCTGTTTTGAAATTGCTTTTCCTTGCATTCCTGTTGCATATGCTACCAGAAGCTGGTCAGTTTTCTGCTGGTCTTAGTTCTGTCCAGATAGTAGCGTAATTGTCTGTGCACATCCAAGGTATGTAGCAGTCTTTCCCCTGTTCTGTGGGTTGGGGAAGAATGTAGGTAAATGAATCGCTTGGTTCAATGATACTCTGGAGACCACTTTTGGCATAAAAGTAGGGTTAGTTCTCAGAGAGACTCTGTCCTGATGGAAGATAAGGAAGGGTTGTACTGCCATTAATGCCTGTAACTCAGATACCCTTCTTGCTGAAGTAATTGCTAGCAGGAAAGCAGTTTTCCAAGACAAGAATTGTAATTCTGCTGTTGCTGCTGGTTCAAAAGGGAAGTGTTAACTGTTCCAACACAAAGTTGAGATCCCATGTAGGTAAAGGTGGTTTCCTTGGAGGTTTTACATTTCTGATTCCTCTCAGGAACTGCCTGAGTAGAGGATGAGAGAAGACAGGAGGATCCATGTTGTATTCTGCTGAAATTGCTGATGCATGAATCTTAATGGAGGAGTAAGACAGGCCATTGTGGAACAGCTCTGCTAAATATTCCAGGATGTGTGCTATGTTTGCCAATGAGACATTTTCTCCCTTTGCTGCACTCCAAATGAGGTATCTTTTCCATTTGGCTGAATAAGTCTTCCTTGTGGAGGGTCTGCGTGCCTCCAGGATAATGTCCTTAACCCTCTGAGATAAACCTGGGTTATTTTGTTTTATGCAATATTCCAAGCAGCTAGCTGCAGTGTTTTCAAGTTTGGATGTAGGATCTTGTAGTTGTCCTGTGTTAGTAGTAAGGGACATAGAGGTAGAGGCCATGCGTGTGTCCGAGACATGCTTCTCAGTAGCGGGTACCAATGTTGCCTCGGCCAGTCTGGAGCTATCAGAATTACCCTTGGCTGATCCTCTCTGATCTTCAGTAGAAGTTTGTACATCAAGGGAAGAGGTGGAAATGCATATGCTGTCAGGTTTTTCCAGCTGAAGGAAAGGGAGTCCACCCTCCAAGCAAGTGGGTGGTATGCTCTTGTGCAGAATTTCTTCAATTGGTGATTGTGTGGGGAGGCAAACAGGTCTATCTGTGGTAGTCCCCATTTCTTTGTTATGGCTTTGAAGATATCTGGATGCAGCATCCATTCGTGAGCATCCGTGGTAGTTCTGCTTAAGGTGTCTGCTAGAGAATTTTCTTTTCCTGGTACAAATCTGGTCTGAAGTTGAATGTTGAGATTCAGGGCCACATTCCACAGGTCCATTGCCATCCAGCATAGAGGATATGAATGTGTACCTCCCTGTTTGTTGATGTACCACATGACTGTGGTATTGTCCGTCCTTATCAGCAGATGACCCTGTTGAAGGAGTGGTCTGAATGCCTGGATCGCATGTTTCACTGCCAGCATCTCCTTTAGATTTATGTGTAGATTCAGCTGGTCTTTGGGTCCATAGGCCTTGTATACACTTGTCCACCATGTGTGCCCCCCATCCTAGGTCTGAGGCGTCCGTGGTGATGGTCTGGCTTGGATGAGGTTTGTGGAAAGGCAAGCCTCTGTTCAACTGACAGGCCTGCGCCCACCACAGGAATTCTTGCTTCAGGCATGGAATTATTGGAATCTGGGCTTCTAGACTGTGCTTGTGTTGAGACCATACATTCCTTAGGTACCATTGTAGCTTTCTCATATGCAGCCTGGCATGCGGAACCAATATTATGCAGGATGCCATGTAGCCCAGGGCTTGCAGGACTTTCCTTGCAGTAAGCTGAGCTTGTGTTGTTAATGCCATGAAGTAGCCTGGTAGTTGCTTTTGTTTTTCTTCTGTGAGAAAAGCCATCTGAGTTGATGTATCTAGTTCTGCACCCAAGAATGTTATCCTTTGGGATGGTACTAGTCTTGACTTTTGCATGTTGACTGTGTATCCCAAGGCTTGCATCAGTTGTATGACATTTTCCAAATCCTTTGTTAATTTTGCCTTGTTGTCCGCTTGTATTAGGCAGTCGTCCAGGTATGGGTAAATTTGAATTCCCTGAAGTCTGCAATGAGCAATTACTGATGCCAGGCATTTCGTGAATACTCTGGGCGCAGTAGATAAGCCAAAGGCAATGCTGAGAATTGATAATGCTCTGATCCTGCAAGAAATCTGAGGTGTCTTCTGCAATCTGGTCGTATAGGGACGTGCAGGTATGCCTCCTTGAGATCTAGAGTCACCAGCCAAGACTCCTTGCCCAGCATGGGAAGAAGCTGCTGGAGGGTCAGCATTTTGAATTTTGGAACAATGAGGTATGTGTTCAGTGCGGACAAGTCTAGAATAGGTCTCCATTGATTTTCTTTTCTTGGTACAAGGAAAAGCCTGGAGTAAAATCCTTGGCCTTGTTCCATGGGTGGCACCTCTTCTATAGCTCTCATCCTTAGTAAGTTGTTGATTTGTCTTAGAGCGTCTGTTTTTTGGCTTGGTGATAGGTTTGGCATTCCTCTCTTTTTTGGTAGAGTGTGGAAGTGAAACCTGTAGCCCTTGTCTATTGTTTGTAAAGTCCATTTGTCTCCTGTAATGTAATGCCAGTTGTCGGAGAATAAGGCTAGTTTTCCGCCCAAGGGTGCTTCCAGTTGTTCCCTGGTAGGCGGAACTAGAGCCAAGTCATTGTGTCTGCCCTGTGGAAGTGGTTGTAGTTGATTCTGTGACAGTACTTCTCTGGTTGGTAGGTTGCCACTGACGTCCCCTGTAGGCACCCCTAGATTGACCTCTGCCTCTTGGGCGTCTATTTCTGCCTCTCTGCGCTCTGGAGTTGTCTGGAAAGGACCAATTCTTCGAAGGCCAATTTCTGCTAAACCTCGGAGGTTGGACCTGTAAGAAATCCTTGACTGTTTGGACAGATTTTGCTTTTTCTTCCACCTTCTTTAGAACCTCCTGTGCAGGGGAGCCAAACAAACTTTGTTTCTCCATGGGAGCATCTAGGAGTTTTGACTTAACATGGTCTGGTAAGGATTGTTCTTTAAACCAGGCATGCCTTCGAATCACTGTTCCAGTCATAGCTGATCTAAAGGAAGCCTCCAGTGCATCATAGCCACATTTTAAGAAATGGTTACTGACCTGCTGAGAGTTATGTACCAAATCCTGAAGGGACTTGCGGTCTAAAGGTTCAGGAGAAGACAGTGTTTTATTTAGCTGGTCTAACAAAATTCCTGGTACTGAATCATGTGAAATTGACAGTTCAAGGCCCTGGCCGAAAGAGTAGCAGAAGTATAAACCTTTTTACCCCATCTCTCTAATGCTCTAGATTCCCTTTCAGAGGGAAGAGGGTTTTGGCAGAGGCAGCTGCCACCTTTAGGGCCCTGTGAAATGGTTTCAGGGTCTACAACAGGAGCCTTATACAAATGGTAGTGTGTGTCCGGGACCCTGTAATATCTGTCTGGCTTGGCAGGGGCCGGAGGAAGAGAATCAGGAGCAGTACAGGCATCATTATATGCATCATCAACAACTGTTAGTACTGGCGGAATGGCTAGAGGCCTATGCTGAGGTAAGTGTAAAAAGGTCCTTAGCCTTTTCCTTGAATCTGAAAAATCCTGGCCCTGCCATTGGAAGTGTTCCCTCATAGCATGCAAGGTTTCCCCAAAGGAAAATTCTTCAGGAGGAGAAGCAGAAGGAATGGAGTCTTCTGCATCAGAATCCTCATAAGGAGAATATGGGCCTTCGTGAGGGTCTGAAATGTCTGAGTCATCCGAGGAATAATCTGTAGAGACAGGTTCGGGGGTTCCAGTCCAGGCCTCTTGTCTGGAGGGCTGAGAGGCCCTGTCTGGGTGAGGTTGGGATCCTCTGATCAAAGAAATGAGATCCTCAGCCAGGCTGAGTATTTGGGAACTAGAGGTAGGCCTATGTGAAGGAGTTTTGGCAGGCAAGGCCTTAGAAGATTTAGCTGCTTTAGCCCTGGCAAAAGCCTTGATAGACATGGAAGCAGGGGGTCTAGCAGCCCCACGTGCAGGGGTAGATATGTCTAAAGGAATAGTGTCTGACAAATCCTGGGTGCCTGCTTCTGTAGCAGTAAATTCAGTAGCAGATTCAGCCATGCTCTGTGAGGCCTCGGCTATCGGAGGCATGCTTTCGGCCGAAGGAAGAACCGGGGGCTCGGTTTCAGCCGAAACCGAGACATTCGCAGTTGGCCTAACCGTGGTTTCTGCCGAAACCGCGGGCCGCGAATGTCGGTCCTTTTCCTTGCGCTTTTTAGCTAATTGAGTAGTTGGAGTCTCCGACGGCATTTTGTATGCAAAAGCGGGACAAAAAAACTCCTCTGCAAACTCCGACCGACGTGTAAGTGTCCGTCGGTTGAAGGAAGCACAGGCTAGACAACCTGATACGTCGTGGTCTGGGCCTAAGCAAGGAAGGCAGTAAGAGTGGAAATCCTTATGAGGTATTTGTTTCTCACAAGTTAAACAATTATTTACTTTGTCTGACATCGGCTGAGGCAAGAAAGAGTCCCCAACGGGGTACTTAGCTTTTTAGAAGTCTTGGTAGTAGGAATCTCTGGATCTGACCGACCGGCACTTGCGAACAGCTTCTGCTTCGGGCACCGCGTGGCAAGAAAGACTGAGGAAAATGGCGTCGGCTGATGCCTTTATACCCAATAAACAGCAGCTATGACGTCGGGTGAAGTGCGACATCAGCCGAGGCCAGACCCAGACTTTGGAATCCGGCCGACCGAAGGGCTGCCTGAGGCAGGACAACCCATATGTTAGGACTGCAGATGCATCCTTGAAGGACATCAAGTTTCTCCATTATAGAGTAATAAGGTAAAGGATGATGTAGGAGTGATTATAACATTAAATGACAGAAACGGTACACAAAAAATGACATTCTGAGGTTATGTCAATATTAATCAACTTAATTAGTGACACTGAATAGGTGTTGCTTTTTATTATATTATAATTTTATATATATATATATATATATATATATATATATATATATATATATATATACATATATTTGGTTTATAGATTTGATTTACTAAGTAATTTTAATAAAGCTATCTCACTCTTTTTTGATAACTGTCACAGGATCTTTTGCATCCACCTAAACTGACCAACTCAGAAAAGTGGGGGCTCAAATTAACATCTTATCTGAAGGGCCTCAGCTGATGATTGCTGCATCCTCTTTATGCTGTGCTACAATTTTAGTAGGGAAGTATGAATCCAAGAATCTGGTGTGAAGATAAGATGCACAGCCTCCCAGTCTTCCTAGTATCAAGTCCAAGTGCATTATCTTCACAGCCACTGGTACATCTGCCAAGCATATTATAGGCATCTCTTGTTATTTATCTGGAAGCCAGTTTTTTGAGTTGTTTAGTAAGAAGAAAAAATGGTAACTATTTTGTACTGGTAATCTCAGTGGTAGTAACCATTTGAAAGTTCAGGACACACTTTAATGAGTCCCCTAATGCTGAGACTGAATGTCTGAAAAAATGGAGTTATGTAAGTCCAAGATGGCCATTTCTTGGAATATTCTGTTTTCAAAGGCAATCTTGCAGTTGGTATATCTATAAGATCAGGGGGTGTGGGAGCTTACCTCTCTACAAAATGAAGTTTAAAGGAGAAGAGAGATGCTTTACATTTGCTCAGCTGCATTTTTGGTAGGGTTTTTCTGGCATGTTGGCAGCACTCGATGTCATGAGTGTCAGCATTTCAACAGAGAGCGATCAGTGGCAGCTGGTGACTTTACAGTTTGGGGGAGCTGCAAGAAGCAACTGAATGGGTGGGACTAACTGGAATGGTGGGGGGGGGGGTTCTATCATGACAGGTCATTGCCCATTACCTGTAATCAAACAACAGATGGGGTCAGTCACTTTCATCTACAGACTGCTTCAGTGTCCACTCATTACAGCCACTTCATAGACTATGTATACCTCATATGTATACCTCATCCTTTAAACACAACCTAATCAGACAAAACTCTGCTGGAGTAAGTGTGGGGGGGAGTAACTAAATAAAGTCAAGGGATTGTGGGCTGTTAGGTCCCCAGAAATCACAAGGTTCAAGATGCTTTGAGGTGCATCTTAAGATTTTTTTTATAACCTTTTCATACAATACTGAACAAAAATGATAACTAAGGTAACAAAGTCTGTCTTATTTTTCCTTTCAAGAAAAATAATTTGTGTCTAAAGCTTAATGTTCAAAGATAACAAAACAGTAGTTCTTAATAAACTGAGATGACAAATGCTTGCAAGGATGTATAAATCCTATCTAGGGGTAGTGCCTGCCTCCCTACCCCTCCGTAAAATATAGGTACCTTCTGTGTACCCCTCTGGTGTTAACTGGCATGAAAGAAAAGAACAGCTTTTCACAACTGTACATTATACACCTGAGGGTTGGTGGGAGGGAATAAGAATACCTTAAAAAAACCTACACACACACAGGGAATACATGCAGAGCACACACAGAAGGAATCACAGTCAAAGTCCTAGCCAGAGAACAAGGTACTGAGAGACAACAATGCTACACCACAGTCCCAATGATCAGTTGTCATACAACACATCCTGCCCAGACGGTCACTGCCAGACTGCCCAGACTGTCACTTGCCAGAAAAAAAAATTATGAGAAACAGACCAAAATATGAAGAAATTAGAGACATACTGTGAAAGCACATACAAACACACACACACACACACACACACACACACACACACACACACACACACACACACACACGAGACAATCAGTTACAGCCACCTGCATGACTGTACAACATAGAACTTTGACTGTGATTAAATGAATGAATATATACATAGTACATGATTACCTCACGGAATGTACAGTATCTTCTCAGCTCAGTGTATTGTCAGGATAGAGTATATAACTCACTACAACCACCAAAACCCATTTTGGATTAAAAATCAAGGAGAAAGCTAAAAGTAATGGTGGCCAAAGGACCAAAATCAAAGAGAGATGATATTCTTATTTTATATACTTCAAAAGTTGCTATAAAATAAAGCTTTGACGCAATATGCTTTTTCTGAACAATGTTAAGTCTGAAACTCAAATGCATGCCATTAATTAGTGACTGCATTCCTCATTCATTTGCCAGATAAAACTACAAACTTTACAAGTAGCAGACCAAATATGAGGCAAAATTAGAGACATTCTTGCAAATACAGAGCTAGTTGGAAGCAAGCATCTATGCCCCCCCCACGCACACACACACAGATGATACCTTCAATTACAGCCACTTGTAAGTATGATTGTGACTGTATACCACAGAGCTTTGATTGTGCTCAATTGAATAAATACACAAACAACTAACATGCAGGAATGTATATTACCTGCTGTCAGAATACAGTGTGCAACCCAGTGTAACTTCCCACACATATCTCTCAAGCTCCTAGTTCAAAAATCAAGGAGAAAGACAAGCTACAATGGGGAAAAATTACCAAAATTAAGGTTCGATACTGCCCATATATATTTAGAAAACTGCTAAAACAATACACTTTGCACTAACATGCTTTTCTGAAAGAAATTAATTCTGAAACTTAAGCGTCTGTCATTTTGTACTGGCTACAGTCCTTATCTATACCCCACAAAAAATGCTCAAACACTGCAGTGAGCAGAGCAAAATATGAGACATTCAGAAACTTACTACAAAATCAGGGACAGTTGACAGCATCTATAACCCCCCCCCCCCCCAAAAAAAAAAAATTACCTTCCTAAATAAGTGGCACTCATAGTGGTAATGTGCTTGTAAAAATGTATAAGATAGAAAAATTAATAAAAATGACTTGCTCCCACACTCTTATTTATTTAAATTATGCCCACTGCTGTCATGCTCCTATATCTCCTACGTATTTAAAATACCTACTGCTTCTGCTTTCATTTCTGGTCAGGCTGTCTAAGTCACCTGTGGCAGCCTGAGCCAATGGAAACAGCTCCTTGCTGCTTCACATAACAGCCCAGTGAGCTGCTTTCTGAGCCTTGATTCTGCCTTCTGAAGGAGGCAGGAAGAATCTTGCAATGCCAGACTGTTTTAATGAGCAGACGGGTAAACAGAATAAGCAGAGGACTTTTTTTTTGGGGGGGGGGGGTGGACAGTCTCATTAGTTCAGAGCTTAACTAAAAAAAGTAAAACTGTTTTTTTTTTTCTGGGGGGGGTCTTCTTTTTATTGGGGGGGCTGCCCAGCAGCCACAAACCACTGCTTATACATATAAATATGTGTGTATGTGTGTTTTGTGAAAAAAGTCAGCATTTTTGTTGCTTTTTATTATTTCTACATGAAACAGATCTAATGCAAAACAACAAAGTAAATGGCCTGATCGATGATCTGAGCTCAGTTTTAACAGTCATCTTCTCTGTTATACACAAAAATGACTTAGTGAATGAAATAGTAATGCAAAATGGGTTTCCTCAGTCTTTCTTGTGCCTGTTGGTGATTTTTTTTCACTGAGAAACAGTGGTGAAATGGAGCTTTAGCATGCATTTTCTTAACCTTGTAAATCACATCTCTCAACCTCTGGACAAAGCCAAAAATAACGAGGGGAAAAAAGTACAAAATCAGGGACAAATTTTAAATATTGCTATTACAGACTTAGAAAGTTGCTAGAAAAACAAGTTTAGTATTATCATTAATTTCCTGAAGGATATGAAGTCTGAAATGTGACTCAAAATACAAACCACAAATTTAATGAGGATCAGACCAAAAATATAAAGTGAAATTCTGAGCAATCTGCAAAAATCTGGAAAGTTGAGAGATATGTATAGATTATTTGTGTTTCAGACACACGTCACTGGAGCAAGAAATGGTTTTGCAAAATTTTTGTTTGTACATCTGTTAGATAATCTTCAACAAATCATTCCTTCAATTTCTTACTAACCATTGGAATCAGGATTCTGACATTCACAGTCACAGTTTTTTAGAGCAGCATGGAATACAACTGAAAGCAATGAAATGAAAATGTCTTTAAAAGTTGATTAGCAATATGTTTAGTATATGGGAATTCTGTTAGAACAACATTTAAAGTATGTGAAATAAACTGCACAAACAGTTGAGATACAACTGTATCTTGATGGTGTCTGCATTGGCAGATATATGTCAGCCATAGGTGATGAGGTACCCATTGTGGGCATTCTGCATGTCAATCAGTTATGTACTGCTAGCTTAAATAAAACAAAAATATATTAAATATGACTAAGACATCTTACTTTCTAATATTGTAGTGCCAATGTGATGACTTGCCTTCACAGATTTACATACAGATGTTCTGAACCACCCTGAAAGAGAGCAAAATTAAGAGGTTAAATGTTTAGGTTACGTTTTTATGCTATCATTGTAGCATTTTAGTACTCATCTATACATTAATTCAAAGAATGAATCAGAATACCCTGTGACAGCAAAGAATATTTCCTTAAAGGCTATGCCACATGTCAGTCCAGGGCTGCAATCCACTCTGCAAATTGCTTTTATACATTTTACATTAGTAATATGGAATTAGCATTACACACACACATATTTGAGCAATTGAGTGAAGTTAGAAAAATGAATATGAACAGCGCTTTGGCTAAACACAGCACTGAAAATGACAGTGCAGAGGTGTTTGTCTTAGGCACTCCAGCTTATATATAAGAATACTTAAGAAAGAGATTATTCAAATGAAATACTTTAGCAGAAAAATAATAGCAACTTAGAATTAAATATTACTGGTGGATACAATTTAAATAAGGATGTCGCTATGAAGCATTTTTACAAGAAAGAAGATGCAGCAAGTTTAAATAGAAACATTTTTAATTTGTATTTATTGTACATAATTTTTGAATATCACCTAAGGAGGTCCATTGTTTTCAATGAATGTATTTGCAGACTTGTAGAAGGATATAATGTCATCTGCAAGTTTGCCAGTATATTTATTTCACTTCAGGTAATACATTCTTTAAACTACCTGAGATAGTTTGCCACTGATTTTACTTTAACAATTTTCTGTTCTGCCTTTTATTGGTTGATGTTGAACAATTAGGAATGACTGCTTTTGCTGAAGACATAAAATTACAAAACTGAAATGATACATACATGGCATAGTGCAGGAATGATAACTTGGTACTACCTGATGAATTCAAAGCAAAATTAATATATTCTAGGTGCAAAAACCCAATATACCTGTAATCAGTTGGATGGGCGGGGGCAATTATAAATGTTGAAAGGGTCCTGGGAATATCCAGCTGTGTAAATACAGCCTATACCTTCTGTGTCAGAATAAATTACTCAAGGGTCGGTCAGCATTGAGAGGAAGCAGCAGAGAGTGATATGAGGCTAGTGGGTTACAGAGGGAAGGGGCATCACTAGTATGTCAGCGATGCCATCCGAAGTACTCTGTGCACTTCTTGAGAATGCATCATCATTAATTTATATAAAAGCTTGAGGTAATACAGTGGAGAACATGGCTAGTGCATGGAGTTCATCAGATACTGTAAATAGTGAATAGGAGACCTTAACCTGTGTAGTCTTTATTGAAATAAACAATAAGCTGAATACATGATAAACATTTTAAGTTCCTTAGGGGAATACAGCATATTATATTTCAAAGAAAAATAAAACAAAGGTAATGTGAACACGATAACACAAATTAAAATTACAAGTTTGATAACTTTAGCAAGGTGGGATGAAACACTATTTCACTAAACAGTGGTGGTTGAATGAAACTTTTTTTCCTGAAGTGCCATTTGGGCCCAAAACAGTCAAATTTAAGACAATTCTCACCTGGAGTGAAGGGAAAATCACTGTTATGATTAGATAAGCACTGAAACTTAATGAGTAGGCTTATGGTTTTGTAGGTTAACAAGTATATACACTAGGCATGCGGTCAGGAAGACCAGTCAGTTAAGCCAAGATTATAACTGGATAAGTTATGCTCCCTGATCAAGGAGATGCATATTATATATAAGCTAGGGGTGAATTTATGATTGCCAATCCAACCATCCAGAATTATTCTAAATGAGGCCAGTGTACTGCACTGCTTGACATTTAGAAGAAGCTTGTTCCATAAGGAAGGGATTCATTTGCTTAGGACTCTATCTCACCAACATCTTCTGTTTAGGCATCTGTGAAGGTTAAGACCTTTTGCGCAGATTTTTGTATTGCATAGGTTTAGAAAATCAGTTACTCAAAAGGCTAGGCACAGAACTCTTGCCTGTATGAGACAGAATATAGAAAGAGGGTTTGTAATCTATCAGCATAGCTTAGTGAGTTTAAATATGTAATTTTCTTGGTCAGAAATCCGAGGCCTTTCAGGCTGGATGAGATGCTTTGACAGGTAAATGCTGAAGGGGAGTACTGTATCCTGTGATGGGTCATATGAGGGAGGTATTGAAAGGGAATATGATTTTGCACCTGTGAAAGATGCAGCTTTGCAAATTAATTGTGCTAAGTAAAAGGATTTTTTGACAATGACTGACAAAAGAAGGTCAAAAGATAGCTTGTAGTTGGCAAACGTGCCAGGATCTCTGATGCCTGAGTCAATTTTGATGACGGGGTCGATGGCATGGCATGAATGGGGAATTATTGCTTGCCATTTAAAACCATACTTCATTTTTAGTATTAAGATTATGCCCATGGGCACTGCACTATGCATTAGTCCAGATGAGCCCTTGTTGAACAATGTTCATATCCTTGGGAGAAGCATATGATGGCACCTGGTTTACAGGCTTAGTGCACTGTAACCCATCAACATCTTTATCAGAAAGGTAGCTGTATGCCAAAGAAAAGGAGAGGCCAAAACAGAGCCTTAGAGAATTCTGCTGGTGAAATGCTTTTGGCTGGAAGAGTTACCCCCAAGTCCTTACTATGTCAGCCACCCAATCAATCCAATAGTATATCATCTGTTGGGCAACAGAAAGAAAAATGTTACATTGTGTAGACTTGTAGATAATGTCTGCATGGGGATTTGTATTGAATGCCTTAGCTACTTCCAGATATGAAATGTGGATAGTGTGGTCCTAAGGTATGGCTTCCATGACTTTAGTGAAGAAATTAATTGGATTGAGTAGACAGGACCTACCTTTAATATAGCTATATTAGTTTAGATCATGGTACTAAAGGTATGAAGGTTTCTGTATCATCATGCTTGAGATCTGTTATAATATGCTCCATAATTTTACAAATTATACTAGTGAGACTTATGGGTCTGTAATTGATCCATCCTTGTGTAGTGGACCCACTATGGAGTTCAGAAAGTATCTGGTATGTAACCAGTGGGCAGATTGAGGATTAATAGGTTAGGGAGTGGTTATACAAAGCTGTATTTGGTATTTACCAGGAAACAGCCATGTACATTGTATTGACCCATGTAAGTGGTGCTTTGGGTAGTAGGTATGACAGGACTTCTCAAGAGAGATAATAGGGAGGGCAGGGGCTAGGTGAGTAATGGGGGACTGAAGGTTGGATTAGGGGGTGAAGCTGGAGCTGAACTTATCAGCAAAAATGTTGGCAATGGCCACAGACTCAAAGTGCATGGAGCTAGTGGGTGTTAGTTCAGAAGAGAACTGAATGCTACATCTGAGATTCCTCACATAAATTAAGAAAGCTTTCTGGTTATCTTTGGCAGACACGGCAATTTTTAATTCAGAGATAACTTTAATAGCAAACTTGAGAGTTTTAATAACCAGTTTTAAAGCCCTTTATTGTGACAGGAGGAGGAGTATGTCTTATAAGGCAAACAGTTTTTTTCTTGTTTGTTGAACAATTTACTTTTATGATAATTCCACCACAGGAGTTTTAGTTAGTTAGTTAGTTAGTTAGTTAGTTAGTTAGTTAGTTAGTTAGTTAGTTAGTTAGTTAGTTTAGTTAGTTATGCAATTTCATTTGTTTGTTAACTGGATAAACCCATTGGAGAAAATGTCCCTTTTCAAGAGCGAGATGGGAGCACCATCCAGTTAAGTGATTTACTCAAAGTTGCACGGGAGGCAAACAGAGATGGAAGGAATCAAACCCTGAACATTTGACTACAAGAAGCAGTCCATTAACAGCTTATAGCCTTAATTCGCTGCACATATGTCAGACATATTCCTGAATGTTTCATTGTATTTATGGTATATGGGAACAGGCACTTCATTACAGCTGTTTAGTTTGGAGTAGAATTTGGAGCTGAATGCAGCAAACTGGGCAAGTGGTTTGACAGGCAAGGGGGCAAATTGAAATTTATCTAGATTATCTTGCTTATTTGAGGTAGGCAAAAAGTTCTAGATTGTCTAGGCTATCCAAGGTAGGTAAACAGGCAAACTAAGATGATCACACTATCCTTATCTGTGATCAGATTCTATATTTCTGTGTTTCTATGCTGTCCCCGCAAAAAGCTAGAAAATGCAGCTATCCATTAAAAAAAACTTTGCTGACACTCAGATTGCTGATGTTTGGAGAATCACTGGTGTCAACAAAACAAAACATAAAACAAACACATACAATGGGCCCATCCCCTGTGACACTGGACTTTATTAGTCTAACTACAATATTAATGCATAGCAGGGAAATTAAACTTCTCATCTGCAGCAACCTTAGCCAAAAAGTGTTATCTGTAATATGAGAGACACCATTTTGATCCTTTTGGCAGTGCCAGACTCTACACTGATGAGTGAAACTCTACCAGTAGAAAGTTAGAAGCACCATTCTTCTACATTCTTGACTACATTTGTCTGTGAGCTTCTTAAATTGTACCATGGACCATTTCTCCTTGGGCGTCCACTGAAAAAGGGCTGCCAGCCCAGTTGGACCTCCCCGGTAAACAAATGTCACATACATACATACATACATACACAAATAAATAAATAAATACATACATTTGGTAAGTGTCTTATCTGTCCATCAGCTAGCTAATTGCCTACATTAGAATATATTGATACATAAGCATAGAAAGTACAGAAACTATTAATTTATCTCAAAGTTAGCAAATCAGAGGAGATAACTAAAAGAAGCACCTGTAAATGTAGCCCAATGTGTGACCTTTGTTTAACTGTAAAATAAAATAAAATAATGAGTTTTTAAATATCAAAATAAGCTTTAGTCACAGAAAATGGCACATGTACTCACCAGCCTCCTGTCAGCAGTATGAAACTAATGACTTTGACTGCTGCATTGTTAAATGGTAGAACACAACAGGTTGTGGATAAAGGGACAGTATCAGAAATAAGTAAGGTGACTACAGCAATATAGCAGGGATCTGTCCTGGGTCCAGTATTCTTCAGTGTTCTCATTTTAGACATATCTGTGGGAATATAGAACAGGAGCAACCTCTTAAACTTAAGAGCAGCTGTGGTATATGGGAAAATCATCTATGGAAGGATTTTAAAAAGCTGACAATCCCAAAACATAGCAGTTGAGGTCCACTGCAGACAAGTATGTAAGTACTGCACTGAAGGTATAAAAACCATGCTCTGAAGTATCAGCTGGAGAAGTAAAACTGATGGCAGCAAAGCAGGGGAAGGAACTGCAAGTTTTAATCCTACCTGGGGCAGAGTGTGAAGCCAACGACAGCATCAAACAGAACACTGGGATCCATCTTCAGCAGGATAGATTCTAGAAGCAGGGAGACAGTACTTCCATTACAGAGATGCCTAGGCATTCCAGACCTTGAGTGATGTGTACATTTCTAGTGGTTATACAAGGAAAGGGACACCGACCTGTGAAAAGCATCCAGAGAAAGCCACCAGATGTGTTCTTGTGATGTAGGGGAAGGGAAATAACCAAACACTAGAGGAGCTGCAGTTCTTCTCACATGAACCAAAAGAAACTGGGAAGGTATGAAAAGGGTACACATGATCGTCAAGGAGATATGAAAGGGTTCTCCTTAACAGAAAGACAGATGTGGAGGGGTAGGCAGAGAGAGAGAGAGAGTAGGATGTAAAGACCAGTTACTCATTAGGAATGAGAAAGCACTTTTTTATGAACAGGATTATGGATCAATGGCATAGACTACCAGAATGGTATTCAAGATGGAGAAGATGTGGGGGGATGTAGGAAATGAGAACAGGTAGAATATTAAGGCTCTTGAAGGGCAGACTAACTAGGCTTTTTGTTATCTACATTCAGGAAGCAGCAGAAAGTAGTTGAAGATGGTGAAAAGGACACTGTGAGGTATGTGCTGATCAAGATGGAAGCCTAGGTAAATGAATAAGAATAACTGCTGACAAAAGGAGATATAAGTGATTGCGCATAACAAAACAGTTGTCCATTAATATTTATATCATAAAACAGTTTATGCAATGAGATTTTATGACACAGACAACTGTCATTATGATCACACAGAATTGTTGTCAGACAACAGTGTTAATAAATTTCAGAAGGCAGTAAGTAGAAAATGACAATAAGAAATGTATTAAAATTGAAATATAGTCAGATATGGCAACAGGCAACCAGCTGTAGAGGGATGAAGCCATGACTGTGGCCAAGACAACCCAAGACTGATCAGAACCTTGGCTAATGTTGACTCCCTTCCTGGGAGAAGGGGGTGGTCTGGCTTGCTGCACTGCTGGAACCTACTGGAGAAGATGTGCTTGGCATGCAGCATGTAAGCCAAGATAGGAGGTTGGCTCTGCTAAGCAACATTTGTGGTGCAGCTTTCATGGGTTATGTGAGAGAACATGCATGCTCACAGAAGAAGGTATTCCAGGCCCTGGTGCATGAAAATATGTACATCAGCTACTGGGTGAGGGTGTCAGAGCCATATATGGAAAAATCTTAAGCTGTCACTCCAGAGGGGAATAAACAGAATGAATTTTCAAGGGGTAGTTGATAGCTGACAGGCAAATGGTAGAAAGAAGTTTGCATATAGTGGCACTCAATGTACAGTGAATGTATAGTATAGTATAGTATGTATGTATCAGTAAACGATGTTTAGGTAACAGTAGACTGAAAAATATGTACAGACAGTCACTTCACTTATTCTTAACATCGCTGTCACACTCTACAAGGAAATGAACAGAATGAATTTTCATTGGATAGTTTACAGTCTCTATTCAATGTATGCACCTTATATGTATATGTATATGTGAATGTATACGTATTAATAAACTGTGGACTGAAAAGCAGTGACAGACAGTCACTTCACTTATTCCTGAAATAACTGCAGTCACCACAACCCCTCTATATCCTGTCATTTACCATGTAACAATTGGATTCCTTAGTGTCACTCCTATGCTAACATCCGTGAGCTTCACTTTGATTTTGTTTTAGTTGCCATCAGTTGTACAGCACGTTAATGTGTATCTGAATGCTAGGCTAAAGAGACTATGTTAACTACTTTTTTATTTCAAACTCAGAGCTAAAATTCCAGATTACAGTTTCTTGCTGAGGTGTGAAGTTAAATGTTTGTAACTAATAGCTTATACTCAGACTGAGCAGGCTAATGTCACACTCCTTAACCATTAGGGTTGTTTCAATTTTTGATGTTAGCCAGAAGTGCTCTTTGCAGCACCTGCAATGTGCCCAGTAATGACTCCTTCTGCAATTTGTATGGTTACATGTATTGGTAACATATCTAACTAAGTTGTTGCATATCTAACTAAGTACAATTGTAAATTATTTTTTATAAGACCCATTGCTTCTACTACTGGAACTGTCTGGGAATCCTTCTTCTACATTACCCTCATTTCTGCCTATAAATCCTGATATTTTATGACTTTGTAATGCTTTGTGGCTCATGTTTCCAGTGTTTTTCAGCTACTTCAGTATTATAATATTGGTACAATCCCCAATGCAACAGTCTTGCCACATTATTACGCCTTTCAGTACAGAGTCCTTCTGCCGTTAATATATCACAACCAGCAACAAGATGTCCGACTGTTTCTAATTCTGTTTTACAAAATCTACATTTGCCTGTTTCTCCCACATGTTCAATGGACTTTGTAAACCAACGTGTACATAGTCTACTGTCTAGGGCCGCCATTATTAACTTTCATCTTTTGGTTTAAATTCACCTCTCCTTAACCATTCCTGTGTCCTGATCAAAATGAGGTTGTTCCAACAGTTTTCTATACTTGCAACTATATTTATGCCTTTTCCACATTTCTTTTGTTTTTTTTTTGTCACATTCATTTTATACCTAATTTTTATCCACTTCTGGTTTGATTTCCATTCCTGATTGACACTGATATGCTTCTGCCAAAACTTAATAGAGATGTTATCTTAGACTTATTCCCCTTATGTTTAAAAACTTTCACTACATTTGGGTCTTGTGAGGTCATCAGATATGTATGCAGATCTATACATGTAATCAATTTCGAGGAGGCCTATACCTCCTTCAGAACAGGGAATATAAAGTCGTTGTATACTCTGATTTTTATAAATCATCTGATGAGCATGAAGCATCCTTCTCATTTTCCTGTCCAACTGATCCAACACTTTTGGGGCAGTCAGTCACTCCAAAACTGTAAGTTAGGACAGGAAGAGCAAATTCGTTTATAGATCGGACTTTGCTCCTAGATGTCAATGCTGTTTTCAGTATTAATTTTAGTCTTCTAAAATATTCCTTACTAAGTTTTATTCACATTTGTTCATGCTTTATTGCTGATTCTTCATCAATTCCCAAATATTTCTACACTCCCTCTTGCTCAAGTTCTCCTATATCACACATTCCTCTCCAAGGCTGATGTTTTCTTGGTACTACAGCTTTCCTGCTTTAAAGGTTGCTTTTGCACATTTATCAAGATCAAATGACATTCTTATATCATCTGAAAAAGTCTTGACCACTTTCAGTTTTGCTTTCAGTTCCTCATCTGATGAACTATATAGTTTTAAATTGTGCACAAAAAGAAGGTGAGAAGTCTTTACACATATTTGTTTTCTGGGAGCCAAATTATAGCCATGAGCTAATCTGTTAAGTAGGCAGCTTAATGGGTTAAGGGCAAGACAAAAGAGCAACAGTGACAGAAAGTCACACTGAAATACCCCCCTTTGGATTTTTATCCCTGGAATAATAATTTGTCCTTTATCATGGCTTAACTGCAAAGTGGTTTGCCACTGTTTCATAGTTATTGTAATGTAATTAGTCAGTGTAGAGTGTATCTTATACAATTTTAAGCACTCTTTTTTTTTCTCCATGAATGTGGGCTGCTGTCAAATACTTTTTTGTAGTCTATCCTTGTCATGCTTAGATTCTTCCCCTTTTTACAGTTCTCCATTATGAATTTATTTAACAACAAACGGTCCTTTGTTACATATGGCTTTCTTTTGTCACCCTTTGTTCTATTGCCATGATTGAGTTTTCTTTTAAATTACTATAAATTCCAGTGTATAGTTTATATGCAGTAGCATTGTCGCCTCACTGTAAGACGCTGTCTGGTTCGATTCTCAGCTAGAGCGTCTTCTGCGTGGAGACATGCGTGAATGGGCGTACCTTCGTTGAAGGTTGTGCATCAGGGCTGGCAACTCGGCACATAAAAAACAACTGCCAATAATTAGCGGACAGGAGTTCCGCTGTGGCAAGCCCTAACTGGGAAAAGCCGAAGAGACACATATATGCCATTGGAAGGAAAGTTATTGGTCTATAATTTTTAGGATAGCTTGCAGGTTCAGTCTTAAGTAGGGGTATTGTTTTTCCTGCTGTTAGCCAGGCTGATGTCTGTTCAGAGTGTGCATATAAATAGTTCTTACTCATGGCTAAATCTTCATGTAAAGATGTTAATACTTTTAACCAGAGGTTAGGTACTGCATTTGGGCCTGGGGGTTTCCAATTAGGAGCTTTTCTTAACTTTGTTTCTATCTCTCTGGCCATTACTTCATCCCATTTCATATCCTGTACATTTGAACTTCTTATTCTTTCTTTTACTTCTTCAGTCCATTCAGCATGTTTTTTTATATTCCACAGGATCTTCATATTTCTTCAAAATGTATCTATTTCTTCTTTTTGTTGGTGTCTCAATTCCTTTTGCTTTATTTCCCAACTCTATAAAATTTTGGGTCATCAATAAATTTCTTATTTTGTAATTTTCCTTTTTTGTTTATCTGCGTATCTTCTAAGTTTTTCTGCCTGTGCTGATATTTTTAGTTTATTATTTGTGATAGTGCACAATAGCTCCCAATCTGTTCTGATGCTGTGCATTGTTTTTATCATGTCTATCTTTCTGAGTATTTTTGTTGATCTGTTCCCTCTTCTATACTCTTCTGACAGTGACACTTCTTATATTAACTGCGTTATAGTTTTCTCTATTCAGTACTTCCATGATGGCATTTGATTTCTCCCCTTCCTTTCCCTTATTACCCTGTGTTTTTGTGGTAGGACTTTATTTGTTTATAATTTAGCCGCACAGTAATATATCCTATTTACTTCTGTTATATCACACAAATCTCTATGAAAAGTCCTAATTACTGTGCTCATTTGTTTTATCAAACTTCTAACTTTATGGGTTTTATTAACTTTCTGTCTGTTGCTTTCATTAATCTTAATATGTCTGTCCATCACTATTAAATCAAGCGCAACACTTCCTTTAGATCATTTTTTTCTAAACTGAGGGCACATTCTTTGTTCTCCATTTCCTGTGGGAATTCTGTAGAAAGTTCCAGTGCATCTTCCTCTGTTACATTCTCTTCAGTTTCATCCTGTGTCATCTGTTTTCTTTCATGTGGGAACTCACTGGCCTATCACTCCACAACACTGACTGTGTCAGAGTTGTGACAGTTTCCTGTTCCTTTCCTTTCTGTGCAACTCCAACTGCACATTTGTACTGGTTTCCTGTGGAAAGCTCCAAAGTATCTTTATATGGCAACTGATCAGATGTTTCCCACTTCACTGGTTTCTCCATAATTTGGGGATCCATTGCACTATCCTGCTGTGATGCTATCAGAGTTAGATTTTCTACACTAAATCCGTCACTTCACAGTAAATCCATAACATCATTTTCTGTTTCTTTAACTTCTGCACTAATCCCCTTTTCTGCTTTTCCTCTTTGTTTTCTTACTTTTTGTAATGTAAATTTTTCCATGTCCAGATGCCTTTGCATGTATTTCTCTTCAAATAACTTTGGTGCTGCTCTTTATGTACTGATTAGTTTTGGTTTTTCCTTTGCAGAAATATTGCCCCATAGGGGCCACGATGGTGCAGCGGTTAGCATTGTTGCCTCTCAGCAAGAGGTTCTCCTGTTCGATTCTCGGCTGGAGCACCTTCTGTGTGGATTCTACATGTCCTCCCCGTGGCTGAGTGATGCTAAAGATATGCAGACAGGTGCAAGCGTGAATGGGTGTACCTTCCTTGAAGGTTGGGCATCGGGATGGCAACTCGGCACTGTAAAAATCCACTGCCAATCATTAGTGGACCGGAGTTCTGCTGTGGTGACCCCTAACTGGGAAAAGCCGACAGACATTACTATTAAATCTCTTTTTCTTTCCCAGGCTAATATTCCTCTTAAGATGTCTCCTGTTCCTCCTGTTTTTTCCTTACTTGGGAAACTCATTGTTCCATCATGCTGTTATAGCCTTTCTACACTAAATCCTTCACTTCACAGGTATTCCATAACTTCAACTTCTATTTTTTTTAAACTTCTGCTTCACTAATCCTCTGTTCTACGTTCCCTCTTTATGATGTTACTTTTTGTATTGTGAAATTTTCCATATCTGCATACCTTTGCCTGCATTTCTCTTTGAATATCTTTGGAGCTGTGTTTTTTGTATTGATTAATTTGGCTTTCTCCTTTACATAAATATTACCATATCAGATCTCTCTCTTTCTTTTCCATGTCCATAGTACTTTTTTATACCTTTCAAAAATCTCTAGATTCTGTTCTTTATATTTTCACACTTCCTCGGTCACTTATTTTTCCAAATGGCCCAAGGTTTCTTGGTCTATATAATGTTTTTCATACATCTGTTGTATTAATGAACACAGTTTTTATTTGAAGCTTCTGACAGATTTTCTTGTGGAAGTACTTTTCTTTCCTCTAATTTCTCTCTTAATCTTTTTGTATATCTTCTATCTGGAAATACTGGGTTTCTTGCATAATAGTAATAATACATAATGTCTTTCTTATCCTCAATAGTCTACTCTAATGACTTTATAGATCTTTTTTGGCCTATCAGTTTTTGTGGACTACTATGTCCTTCTACAATAGGGAGGCCATCGTCCCCCTGGCCCTGACCTAGCCCCATTGTAGGAATGTTTCTGTGTTTGAGGATTCTACACTGTCATTTTTTCCAGTCCTGGCACCAGTGCACATATCAAGATTGGGCACTTTTTTATCCTGGGTTTTGGGCACCTAGCTATCTTTTTTATTGTTTAACCTACTTGTGTCCATGATATATGCTATATAAATCTATATATCAGTGTCGTCTTGGAGAGATTTTGTAAAAACAGGGTCCACCTCATGAAGGTACTCACCAAGACTTGAGGATGAATTCAATTCCAGCAATACTACTCTCCTTTGCTTGCTGACTTACCATCTCTCCTTTTGGACTCTGCTTATATAATGTAACACATGATGAGACATACAGAAGGAAATAATGTGAGATTTCATGACAAGAGAAACAAAAGCAGCTTCAGGTACAAAAGCAGTAATACATAAATTGCACTTTGAGCAATTACTGGGTTAGTGCAAAGGGATGGAGGCAACATTTTTGTGGCAACAACACTTGACATTTATGCAGCTGTCCAAGTAGTAATAAATGTATAAACAATGACTGACAGTAAAACAATATTTCTGAAATGCGCGAAAACATAAAGGTTTTCATTGCTATATAGCAAGGGTAAATTGAAGGCACTACTTATCCCTCCACATACTAGGATGGCAACCCCAAATGTCCAGCCTACCAGAGAAACCCACAATAGGGCCTGGACTACTGTGCTGATAGTATAAAGCAGATGGTTAATGCCATTGGCTGTTCATCAGTTTCTTCATATAGTACTGCGTTTTTACCACCTGCATACCGTATGACTAGGCAAGTCACTTTAGAAAAACAGAAGTATGAATCACCCCTAAAAAGAGATACTGCTGTTTGTCTAGTGAACCTTACCTGTTAAAAAAAAGCATATATCCACTATATCCATGTATTCATATAAAAATAAATAAATAAATATATATATATATATATATATATATATATATAAATAAATATATATATATATATATATATATATATAGACACACACACACACAAAACTACCTAAACAGGCATAACTGGATGTTTTAGCACGTGGGGCTGATCTCCAGTCTGGCACCTCACCTCCCCAGCTCTTCATTTGAAGAAGAAAAAAAAAAGGTCCCCTCCTTGTACTGGCACCAGAGCTGGGTGACCTAGGTAGCTGCCTAGGCCCTACTAGCTGGGGGGGTGCAGAACATTCATTTTAATTTAATTAAGAAAAAATAAAGAAAAGTTTCTTACATTACTGCTTAAGGAAACACACTGTTGCATTTGCATGCATAATCCCAAGCACTAAGATGCTCTCTCTCTCTGTTGCATCTGTCTGTGTAATCCCAAACAGTAAGATGCATGCACAGCAATGTGTGATATTTGTTTTCCAAAATGGGAACAATAGCAGCATTATCGATCTCTCTAAAAAAATAGAATAAACCCAATCAAACAGCTAATCTATAGAGAACAGATCATTGTCTTTCATTCTAAAAGGCCCGCACTGTCTGGCTGTTTATTCAGTAGTCTTGTCTTCCTGCAACATCTGTGTAACACCCCTCCCCACTGCTGTTTCAGCCAACCACAGTACTTGTGTACTTGTTATCTCATATGACCAGAATACACAAAGCTTGTAGGTCCGGTCTGAATTGTTACAAAAAAGAGAGAGAGAAAAACAAATAAGTGGCTCGGCTCATTTCTGACTCTTAAACTTGCTAAAACATGAGCCCAAGCCGAGCTTTTACTCAAGCTCGAGCATGGCTTGACCCGGCTCTGGCACACCCAGCTGTAATACATACTGCAAATATTTGGACAGCTGTAACAATAGCTAGAGTATTCACAAGTTGCAGTTCATAGAGATGACATCAGACACACTGGGTACATTCTTTGGAACAGAGAGGACTAGATAATATAACCTAAGCAAAAATACATTTGATCTTTGTCTAAGAAATAGATTTTACTAATTCCTTCTCTTTGAACATTGTCAAATTATGCTTGTGGTGTAAAGAGGGCAGGACTAGTTCAATTTGGGATAGTGCAGGAGTAGAGCTAGGTTTTATTATTTAGTAACCACTAAATCAAAAAGTACATATTGCTTAGACATGTTAAAGTATTTACAACAACATAGTATAAAGCTCATTAAAGTTTTGACCGAAGCATCTAACTTAAGGATAAAGCTTCAAAAACCATTACAAAATTACTGAATTAATGATTTAGTTTCAAATACTATTAGAGCGAAGTGGAGGAACTCCATTCTGTTATAGAAGTACAGGAACTCAGGTCTTGTATACTGCTACTCGCTTTCATCATTGCCTGTAGAATATAGGCATATTCACATAAAAAAAGGACATTATAATGAGCTGTTACCTGATGAAAATTAAATGGCAGGTCCTTTATTATGTCAGAACCAAGACTTAATTCAATGTAACCAGTATACAGATTTTTAAATGTAATTTAAGTCAAATGTATTAACTTGTTAATCATGTAAGTGAACTGTTCAGCAAGGAAATTTTCCAAGCATGATCCGAGTCACAAAGGCAAGGGTAAATGCAAAATGTATGGACTTTTTCCTGAGCTCTTGACCATGCATTGTGAACCTATACAAACAAGGTACAAATATTTGGGCAAATACAACAAGCTGAAAAAGAACATTGTCAATAGAGTATTAACAAGTCGCACTTCATAGAGATGACATTAAACACACTGAGTACACTCTTTGGAACAGAGATGACTAGATAGTATTGCCTAGGCAGGAGGAGACTGGAATACCTGGGGAAAACCCATCAGACACAGGAAGAGCATACAAGCTCCACACAGACAGTAAACAGAGTTCAGGACTGAGCCTCTGACCTGGGAGTTTAAGTAGAAATATTAACTACTGAACCACCATGCTGCCTGTATGCCCTAAACCAAAACTGAATATGTCACTCAGAGGACCTTACATGACATGTTGCAGAGAAACCAACAATGCTTTCAGAAAAAAGTAATGCCAAGACAGTAGAACAAAATGGTGTGTTTCAGTTCTGTGACTCTAGCTGCCAACACACTAATGAATTACACATAGGTAAGGTCACAGCAATCAAAGTGTTTATACTGTACTCCTTAGGAGTCATTATGAGACAGGTGTGAGAATTCTTCTCTTTTTACACAAAATAATTCTCACATAATAATGGATACATGCAAAAGATGTATTTTACTGTTTTAAAACTGCATGAACAAACATTAAGCACTTCAGTCACTAAAGTTTTCTTAAAATCAGCAAACACTGTAGTATTTTAAAATCTGTTAAATTTGATTGATATGTTGTGACTAAATGAATTTATCTGTTATATACACATAATTTGTTCTCTATTTTCCCAAAACTGCAGTTGCCATTCTGCTTCTGAGTAATATGGGATTACCACTTGAGCCTGTCTCCATGGCAACTAAAGTGAACATCTTGTAAAACATTTTTAATGGATACTCCTAGTAAACTGCCAACATTTTTCATTGTACCTCCAGAACTGCAGTGTTACGCGAAGTCTTGCTTGGATACATAGCATTGTGTGTGGCAATATGTTGCTAGCAAATCCATCAAGATTGAAAACGGCCTTTTTTCAAGTTTAGGTAAATGAGTTTTGTAAATATAGCATTTCATAAAAACTGTGAACCTGAAATATATATTTTTGAGTAACTGGTTACAAGACTTCAGAATAATACCTTCCAGAGCAGATTATTTAATAATTTTGTATAATTTAATATAATAAATGAGAAACAATCTGGCATGACCACACACCACAATAAATACCTTTGAGACCTTTGGCATAATAAACATCACAACTATTATCAATTTACATCTTATAGCTTGCTATACATTTTTAAGTTGCATTTTACATAGTGTAATTTTTAGTTTTCACGCTAAAATATATTTTCATCAATGCATCTCCCAGTGTTTTGACTGCTCCAAATGTCATGAATTACTGGGAAGACGGAATAGGGTTCTGCTGACACATCCATATGAGAATGGAAATTGCCTGCCTTCAGTTATTTTTAACATTACTATTGTGTGAAGTATTCCCATAAGTATTTGTTAAACCATTTGTATGAATATGCTTCCATGCTCTAACCAACACACAAAAAAATCATGGTAGTAAAAGGCACACCTATTCTCCTGGGTATTGTATTAAACTGCTAGTATTATTTAAATAACAAGCAGACTCCTTTTTAATATTTGTTTTACGTCTATTGTCTGTTCCATGTTCTTCAGAATTTTCACCCATTTTTTGAACCTACCATCTCACCTGGAAGGCTTCCCTGTGCTTTTCACGCCTCCACATCTTCAGATTTCACTCATCTATATTCATACACTTCTCTATTGTTCTGGACTCATCCATGAATTCCCTTGAAATACTTAAATGATTCGGTTATATTTCCCCTGTCCCTCCTGGACTCCGTGACATACAGATGCTGCAGCAGTTAAACTGCTCCCATATGCACTGCACCTCTCCTGTTTATTTCCTTGAGTACATGTAATTAATTATACTGCATATACTACTTCAAACGGGATCGCTCCACTATAAGTGTAAAAGGCAAGAGGCACATACTTCCTGGCTGTAAATGCTCCCACCAGTGTAGCACACTGTTAACTACTTCATGTTGGTCTCTTCCCACACACTTCACCGCCTTAAGATCATATAAGCTGACATACTTCTGATTATCTGTTATCTTTAAAAGTCTCCTCTTCAAACTTTCCACCCTATGTTCTGAATAATTTCTGGTGCAAGTCCTTGTATCACCACAAAGGGGTGTAGTTTTATTTCCAGTCTCTTTCACAATATAACTTGGAAAGCAATGGGATTCTGGGGGTGTGGGGTCTGTTAAAAGGTAGAGAACAGTAGAGTTTGCCTCTCCGAGACATGTACTGTGTGTGTGTTTGTGTGTGTACACACACACACACACGTAAAATAAAAATGTATAAATACATTTGAATATATATATATATATATATATATATATATATAAGTGCTGTTGAATTGATTTTAATTCATAGCAACCCTATGAATAACTGTCCTAAACTGTGTCCCATCTTTACTCAAAAGGTTTACTAATACAATAGTTGTAATTATTTTGTGTGTTCATCATGTGTATACATGTATGTATAAATATATAGGTGTCATGCAGCTGTTTGAATGTTTACTTGTTCAAACACTGAGAAGATGGGAAAATGTGATGAAATATACAAAGATCACAAAGATGACAGTGCAGTGGGGACTGGGTACTTAACCTTTCTTCACTGCTATGAGATCTGAGAGTTGATATCTATATACATCTATATCTATCTGTGTGTGTGTGTGTGTAGCTGGGGGTGTGGGTGTGCAGCTGGGGGTGTGGGTGTGCAGAGGCACTTGCCCTCTGCAAAAACAATAGTTTTACAAGTTTTTTGTTATTTTTAAATGTGTTTGAGTTCTTGAATTTTGAACATATTTGTTTGAGTACTTTGTTCTTTATGTTTTTGTTTCAAGAAGTCAGTATAGATTCATATATATATATATATATATATATATATATATATATATGTGTGTGTATATATATATATATATATATATATATGTTCATAGTTTATTGCTAGGCATGCATTTGAGGAGACCATTAAAGAACTTAGCCCAAGACCCCAATTGCCCTATAGCACTATCTGGTTAAGTGACTTGCTCAAGGTCACACAGTACTCAAATGAAGGCAGAAATATTTAAATCCTGTACCTTTGGCACAGTAAGCAGCTTAACGTATTAGAGCTTTCATCCTCTGTGCTGACTGCCAGATGTATGTTTGTGTGTGTATGTGTTGTATAATTCAATACACATACACACACACACACACACACACACACACACACACACACACACACACACACACACACACACACACACACACACACACACGCACATACTTACAGAGTCGCACAGTAACAAACATCCATACAGCTGCAACATGCCCCTACATAAACACAGAGGCACACCTGCCTGCACAGATGGTGCTAACAACTATGGCCATGCCATAGAAAGTAAAAGGTGTATTTTTCATACCTCACATAAAGGGGTACAGCTATTCTTTAATTTTTTCTGCCACTGGATAAAATTTCCTGGGGTAAAGAACATGGTTAGTTTGAATTAACTATGCCCCCAAAGTGATGCATCTGCATGCAGCTTTCACCAGTGAGACCACCACTGGACTGCAAGCCAGTGCCTTTTTACTGGTACATCAATCTACGACTACCTCAGGCATAATGCACTGTGCAAGTCTGCTGCACACAGGATTGTGCAGTGCATTAGGGATTTCTGAATCCTAGCTAATGCACTTTACAACTCATACTCCTCTGGCTCCTTTGTGGTTTCTGTGATCATAAATTAAATGGATATTAAGTTCAAGCCTTAACCACTCAGCCATCTTGGTAGACATACACAACTAATGCATAACGGCAGTCATGCAAGCCTTTGCAGCCTTTCTTCAATCTGTTTGATAGTACAAACAACTTACACATGGAAAGGGTAAAGAATGATACAGGACCCCAAGGAATTTGCCAGCAAGAAATGGGCAAGGAATAAGCCTATTACCTGCGTAGTTCAGGCTTCTTCTATCCAGCTGAAGTTTAATCCTGCAATCTCTGTGGCACACTAAATGATTTAGTGGTTAATCAAGTATTTTTAAGTTATTGGTAAGTTTGGACTCAATGTACAAAAAGAGCAGATGAGAGATGCGGGAATGGACAGTGATGTATCTCTTATGTTCATGTGGTATGACTAGGTCTTGCCTACACTGCTGGAATTCAGTAGTCATCCTAAGCCATCCAACCGAATTTAACATTGTCTACCTCTCCCATCAAAGATTCAACGAGGCAATATGCAGATTTTGTACAAATACTTTTGGGGTGAAATGGTTGTTTCCCGCAGCTTGGTAGTTCTGGGAAATATCTTAGGAGTGTTGTGTCATGGATGAGTTCATCAAATACAGTGATTGTTGGACAGATTGCAAGACCACACAAAGCAGATGTATAGGTGGGATAAAGTATTGATACCGGACAATTTCAAAAATTCTTAACAGTTTTTTTTTTTCCCCAAGTCTTTTGAGTTTCTAATACCATGACAGGAATGGACCCCATTCCTATATCAAAGCACGATTAAAGTTCATGAAATTAGTATTGTCTCGATCCTTGATGTTAGCAAGAAGTGCTCTTCGCAGCACCCACAATGTACCCAGAAGTGACTTCTTCTGCAATTCATATGGAGCTACATGTATTACTAACACATCTTAATATTACTGCAAATTCTTTTCTATGAAATGCATTGCTGCTACTACTAGATGAACTGTCTGAACATCTTTCTTCCACACTGTCCTCATTTCTGCCTGCAAATCATGGTATTTTATGACTTTGTCTCTCTCTGTACATAATACACTGTAGTCAGTGGGTGTAGCAATTTCAATGATCAATGCTAATTTTGTTCTTGCCATGTGGAAGGGAGAATGTACTGATACTTGACAGTTTTAAAATTAATTAACATTTCTTAAATTTGCTAGCTCTACTTCTGTCTGTGGTTTAGCAAAGCTATACATGACTTGGGTTTCCTAATTTGTGCTACAGGGTACTTTAAGAGGGAAGAATTAAATTATTTGTTGGTATATACTAGCTTGGAAGGTCCAGCCAGGCAGCGCCCAGTTTCAGTAGACTAACTAAAAAAAGTTGCAATACAGTTACATACTCATAACACTGTTCACAATAAGCATAGTAAACACACAGACACACACACACACACACACACACACACACACACACACACACACACACACACCTAACTCATACATGGCACAAGTACCTACGGACAATTTTTGGAGGGGGCTGCTCCTCCTTTTCAGTAGTATGAGCAACTATAACCACCAGGCTAAAAATCAACAGCAATCAACTCCAAGTCACTCAGCTGCTATCATGACAAAGCCCCATCAGCTGTTAAATAAACTAACTCTGGGTTTGTACTAACTGAGAGTAAAGGAAATGGATTGCTGTGTATAGTAATCAAAGATAGGTGGCCGGATTCCCAGAACTGGAGTACAAAGCACATATCCCCTTGAAAAAGTTGCTGTATTTTGACTATTGGCATTCATTTAGTATTATTTTGGTAATCTGGGTGGCAGGAGAGGGCAGACAGTCATATGAGTGATAGTAAAATTGTCAGTGATCTGTCTAAGTAGATACAGTGCTACTAATTGTTGACCTAGCATGGAGAGTCAACTCATATTCTGGGGATACATTACATTCTTCACCTTGAAAACAAGATATATTACCTACCTCCAATGCAAACTGAGTGCAAGTACAATGTAATTTGCAGACTGACACAATGAAATGCCTATACAACATGTATGTATGTATAAGAAACTGTATTTGATGTTACCCTTAGTTCATGGGAAATGTTTCAGGGAATTATACTTGGAACCTCAAGTACATACTATAACTGAAAACTGACACTATTTTTCGGATTTTTGTTCAACTCAGTTTTGAATCTGTCTAGGATGTATTGTTACGGTCAGTACATGGATCATTGTTGGTGGCATTTTTTCCAGTGACAGCAAAGGTTGTTTATATAATAGATAAATTATTAGACAGATAAGCAGATAGCTAGCTATACAGATAAACAGACAATGTTTATTTGTTTACCAGGAAAGTCTGACTAGGCCATGACAGACTCCTTTTCAGGGGAGGCCCAGGAAGAAAAGCTCCACAATTAACAAATCTTACAAGATGTAAACAATACAATATAATACAAGGCAAATGTTACCTATCTCATTCAAAAAACGGAAGAGATAGACCCTGGAAATCATTGTATTCCACAAAGGTACTTTATTTACTTCTTCTGTAATACCAACACAGTACACACATATTTCATTCTGGACCTTGAACGGAACTCGTATACTAAACAACCCTCACAGAAGCCAAGCATAAATAAAGGTTTGGCATCTTACACATTTTAATAGCCATGTAGGCCTATTGAGGGTTTCTACCAATACGTGGCTATATTTCTGAATAGTTTGACATTTTCTTATCTTTTTTTTTTGTTTGTTGAATCAAGATATGTTTTATAATCCTCAAAAATTACGTTAAAAGCACCAGCAGCCACTCGAAACAAAAGTCCAAGGTGCCCAAGGAAGCAGGAAACAAGCACTTTTAAAAAAACAATTTATTGCACGAAACCACAGCACATAGAAATCCCAATACACATTAACGTTTCTGAAATCTCAGCCTATACGTTTTCATTTAGTTTACTTCATCAGATGTGGACAGACTAAATTTCTGCAACTAACGAGGTGCAGTCAAAGAATCCAAAATGTGCTGGACCGTGGGGTAATCTAAAAAATATATATATATATATATATATATTATAATACCTTTGCTGAATTATCTATCACTTTACACACAGGCAAACATACATTTATACAAAGGAAAACAAACCCTGTTAATATGTTCACAGTTACATACATTTACATAAAAGAAAGCAGACCATGTTAACATATTCATAGTTACAATCATTATACATCACATATATTATTTTATATAATTATCAATCCAGCATTACATAAATTGATCAATTCCTGCCTTCTCCTAAACCTCACTCCTCTTCCAAAACATTGTTCTGCATGTGCTGTTCCCGTGATTTCCATGTTTTTCTATGTAATTTGCTCCTACCCTTTTTTAAAGATCCCATTTCTAGTATTTTTATCTCTGTTACAATATTCACTGATTCAAATACAGTTGGTTTAGACTCTGATTTCCATTTTCAAGTAATTGTTTTTTTAGCAGCCACCAAAATTAAGCTTAACAAGGCCTTACAAAGTCTAGGCAATTGAGATCCTGTATCCCAGCTCAAAAAATCATTTCTATAGCTACACCCACTTGCCCAACCAATATTTCTGAGAGTACTCTGTAGGGAATATTTAAAATCTGCCCACTCATTACACTCCCAAAACATATGTTCCCAGTTACCTCTTTCTTCTCCATTACACCTCCAACATTTGCCATCTACCTGAAGAAAAATTATTTGGAGTCTGCTTGGAGAACAAAAATACCAGTGCAAACACTTTCAAGTAAAAATTCTGAACCTTCTAGACTTTGTTGTATATTTGGGAACCATACATATGCCCTCCAATTGTTTACTTGTGAATTGCTTATCCAGTCTCTCTCCTCCCAATCTTTTCTAACCTTTTCCACTTTATTCCTATAGTTATCATGCAATATGCCATATGCCCTACTAATTAACACCTTTTTGACATCAGCTTCTGTTCTAGATTCAACTAAAAACTCTAGCTGAGAAGTTATTTCACTTAAGATTTCCCTCTCCCTTTCTCTCTGCCTATATTCTGATATCAGTTCATAATAAGGAAGACAGTCACTAGTCTGCAAATATAGTTTGACATTTTCTGGGCAATATTTCTGACTGTTCAGTCATAAACTGCCCTTATGTTATACTTCTGGATGCAAAGGTAATGGAACAGCTAGCCCATGAGAAATATATGTACTACTTTGCTATGATCATAAACTAATGAACATTTTCAGATTGACAGATTGTAAAGGATAAAAACGTACAACAGGTATGTTGTAAAACTATAATAAAAAAAATATAACACTTTAAATCAAAGCAAAGGTTTTCATTTAATTTCTTTCACAAAATACTACAAAACAATAGTTTTGACTCCTGTTGTGCACAGATTGTCCCTCTAAAATAAGTCCTTGAGTGTTTATAGGTTCATAAGTGTTTACTAGGCTAACAACTACATCCATCCCAATTCTCTGACAAGTTCTGATATGCTTGATGAGTGTAAGCAGGGGTTTGGGAGATGAACCATTTACAGGTTGCCTGTGTCCATTAGGTGCTAAACCAGAGATGAATTTCTTGTTTCCCATCCAATGGTCCAAGCTGCACTTGAACTGGGTTAGGGAGAAACTCTGCTTCACATGGATAGGGAGTCTGTTCCATAGATGGGGCAGTCTCTGGGATACATACTTGTCTCTCCAGCAGGTCCTATTTAAATCACAGGCAAGGTTTAAGTCTTTAGAATGAGTAATTCTGGTGGTGTTTGTTTTGTGGATATGCAGGAGGTCCACCAGATTGGGGTCTGAGAATGCCTTGTATACAGGCATAGATCTCTCCTCAAAAGCCTGTAGGAGACAGAATACAGGGATTGGGCCTTGAGGCAGTCTGCACAGGACATTTTACTTATGCCCTGCATTCCTTTAGTGTAGAACCTCTGTGGACATTCCAGTCATTGGATATGCCTGGTTAGGTACATACCAAAGGAGGCATTGCACTCAATGGACGGTCAGTAAGCTACATGCCTCTTCTGATAGTTTACTCCACCTTTAACAGTGAATTTACATAATCTGATTATAAATAAAAGATATAATTATTTTTTCAGTGTGAAGTATTTCAGCTTTTATGAACAGACTCCCTGTCCATACACAGACTAGCCACTTTCTCACTAGGAACATCTCCATTGTTTGACTATGATCAAGAGAAAGATCTTCTGCCCACAATAATGCATTTTACCTGCACAGTCATAGTATCACAGGAGGTTACTAGGCTAATGGTCCTGAGGCCTTTACAAGCCTAGCCAAGTTTTTTTCCTCTTTTAATGGTGCAATAGCTCAAAACCTGCTGCCCCTGTCCAGAAGGGATGCAAGTGAAACCCAAGGGGTGAATTTGCAATTTCTCATCCAATTTTCCAGATTAGACTTGAAAAGGGTAAGTGAAGGGCTCTGTTTTACTAAAATTGGAAGTTTATTCCAGAGTAGGGGAGCCTCTGGGAGATGATTTTTTTCTCTCCAGCAGTTCCTGTTAATATCTCTTCTCATGTTGAGGTTGCCAGAGCAGGTGCAGCAAGTATCATTTGTCTTGTTAATGTGTAGCATTTTCATCAAGGCAGGATCTGCAGTTGCCCTATAGGCTAGGCAGAGATCAGCCCTAAGTAGTCTGCATGACACAGAGTACAATGACAAGGATTTTAGTCTATCAGCATAGGACAGGTGTTGGACACCTTGAATTTTCTTTGTAAGGTACCTAGGAGGTCCCTCCAATTGTTGGAGGTGCCTGGCAAGGTACATACCGAAGGGTGCACTGCGCTCTATAATTGGTCTAATAAGGGAGGAGTACAAGGGGTTATAACCTGTTTTTTTCTGGAGTCAATGCTGTTACTGATGACTTGGGCAACATAGAAGGCTTTCCGTACCACTGTAGACACAAGATGGTCAAAGGAGAGGTTGTTGTCAACCTGTGTGCCCAGATTTCTTACTACAGATTGGGTACTTAAGGTGTTGTTGTTAATGTGGTACTTTGCAGGGATGTCTTCCTTGCTGAAGGGGATGATGATGCATTTTTTCTCATTTAACTTTAACCCATTATTTTGGTACCAATCATTGGTTTGAGTAAGACCTTCCTGGAGGGTGCCAGTGTCACTAGGGGATTCAATGATCACACCCAGTTTGCAGTCATCTGCAGAGTTTGTTAGCCACATGCCCTTTGATATGGCCTGTACTTCTTAAAGTAAATTCCAAACAATAGAGGACTCAACACTGAGCTCCACTGCCCACTGATTACTGGTCTGAAAGTGGATGAAGAGTCCCCTATTTTAGCTGTCTGTGTTCTACTCATAAGCAACAGTCATTAAACAGTGATTGCGTGAACACACAGTGTGACTCTACCCCATAATAACTGCTTTTTGAATGGGAATACACAAAATGTTTTACCAAGACAAAGGGCATGCATACACAAACACAGCAAGCCCCCACTCATGTTCATTTAACAGTGATCAAGAGACAATAAGATATTTGCTTTCAGGAGAGAGAATAATACCCCACAAATTACCCCCTTTGTCAAGGTATACCTTAGATGTTTGACTGTGATCACCAGTGGGCCACAAATAATTAATTCACATATATAAATAACATAAAAACCTGTGATCATTTAACTGTGATGAAGTGATAAGTCAGTTGCTTTCAAACTCAGACTACCCATAATATCTCTTGACTAGGTACTCCTCAGTTGTTTGCGTTCAAATAAAAACAAAATTAGTTCACACTAATTTATCCATCTGGTTTTATATACATAAAAAAACAATGATTGTTTAACAGCCATCAAATTACATTAAGTCAGTTGTTCTCAAACAAAGGCCATCGCCAGTGCACAAATTACCACATTCTGACTATGTACACCTCAAATGACTGACAGTGGTAACATGAAAGAACTTCTGCTTAAAGTAAAATATTCAGCTTTTTTTTACATAGACAGCCTCCACCCACAATTTTTAACTGTGATCAAGTGAAAGCTAATCAGTTACTTTTAAATATGAAATAACACCTCAAATTAACTTTTTGACTAGGTATAGCTCAGAAGTCTGACTTTTATCAAATAAGGTTAATTCTAATCATAGTAACATATTCATCTTGTTTCACTCATAAAGACCCCTGTCTCATCATCGTTTAACTTATAATAGTATTTTGTTTGTCCACTTCAAACCTTTCCACAGCCCAAACTGTAAGCAAACAAAAAAAAATAATAAGCTGGAGGAAACTGAACCTTCCCTGTGACTGCCCATCCCCAAGCCTGGTTTAGCCTACCCCTCACCCGTAGCAGCAGCTCCGAAACAGAACATGCTGCTACTGTACATTCACACAGAAAAAGGATTAGAATGTTGATGAGCTGCATTCCATTTCTGTTACGAGGTCTGTTTTTGACTCTTTTTGTGACAGAGCAACTATTAGTTAATCATGCCAAATAGTTTACCCTGCAAATTATTAAATTTATAGAGCTGTTGGAGGGTTTACCCATGGTGGTGGTGCTGCGGTAGCATTGTCGCCTCACAGTAAGGTGCTGTCCGGTTCGATTCTCAGTTAGGGCATCTTCTGCATGGTGACATGTGTGAATGGGCGTACCTTCGTTGAAGGTTGTGCATCAGGGCTGGTAACTCGGTACATAAAAATCAACTACCAATCATTAGCGGACCGGAGTTGATAAGTGTACAGGATGGCATATTTGACATATGTCTAGCAACACCATTAAAGTACAACAGAGAGGATTCTCTCTCCTTCAGTAGCTGCTTGCTACTGTGCAGGGGAGCAATGAACATTGATCACTGAAGTTCTAGAACATACCTTTTGGGAATACAGTTATTTGTTACAGTGGTTAAAGTTGAACAGATGGTTGATGTAATGATCCTGGAAACATTCATTCATTCTTTTTCTATACCTGCTTTATCCAGTTCATGATTGTGAGAGCCCGATGCCATCCCTCTAATCAGGTGTAAAGGAGGAATCAGTCCTGGGCAGGATACCAGTTCACTGCAGGAAAAACAAACACACATGCAGTGTCTCACCTAGGATTAGTTTAAGCAGTACCCACCTACCTATTTACACTTATTTTTAATGTGGGAGAAAGTCATCCCACACAAGCAAAAAAAAAAAAAAAGAACACGGAAATGGGATCACAAACTCCACAAAAAATGCATGGGTATGGGAAGTTATGAATAGCCAGAGAACATGGCTTCAGGTATAACAGCAAAATGCCTGAAGTATTGCCTGCAGGTTTAGGTAATGGCATTAAATAATAAGAATGAAGTAGCAATACAAGAGGCAAGGTAGCAAAGGTAAGAACTGTTGCACAAAAGAAAATCCCAAAACATCTGGCTGTATTTACTGGTGACAAATAAGGGAAGGGGAGAGATTGCTTGGTCTTGCCTCAGTTTTCTACGTGTTGTACCTCCAACTTAAATAGATTTTGATCGATTAATTTCTTATAATTTGGAATTACATAATACTTTAGAGTTTTGTAAGTAAAGTGAGAGTAGAAGTAGTTCTCAGGTTATGGAAAACGTTCCACAACATACCCTAGTGAGGCTTCTGCTTTCTGCTTCCTATTAGCAGATATGATCTAGGACAGTGGCCACAACTTGAATTTACATCCCCTTAGAGGGGCTTTTAAGTTGAGCATGATCCTATGGGAAAGAAAACAACAAAACAAAACCACAGTTAACCCTGCAAAACCTTTTAGCTTCAGAGTCAAACTGCTCTGAGTTTCTACAGTTAGTGTACTGATATGGTTTTTGGGTGCTACCCTAACAGCAGACAAAAATTTGAAAATTTTATACGATAGCAACATGTGTGATGTCACTTGCTGTACTATATGTGTGTGTGTGTGTGTGTGTGTGTGTGTGTGTATATATATATATATATATATATATATATATATATATAAATAAAATCTATTCAGGTAGCATTTCTGTATTATAAAAGTATCAGTCTTAGTAGAAAGCATTATTATCTGAGCTAAATGAAACAGCTAGATGTGAGGTAGGGGATAGTCCAGGAAGACTTCACTACTACATTAACTCTTCCACTGTGCAGTGAAAATTAGTAAACCGAATAATAGCAGAAGCTGATCATAACCCTCCCCCCATATGAATGTAATCAGTCTTGTACCTCTCACATTTAAACCTCTGCTGGTCTGCACTGAAGGCAAAAGCAGGACAGTCCTTATACATTCCTGAACATGTACATGACCTACATTAGAATAAATGGAAAAAACAGTAAGTGGCTCCCTGAAATGTGTGTGTGTATCTATGTATGTATGTATATATATGTTTTTATTGTTTTAAATGGATTGGAAATGGGTGCATAAGAAATCAAAAAAGGGAGAAAGCAAACAAAAGACCATACAGAAGGATATATGAAAGGCAAGAGTGGATGTGGGGAGGTTTAGACAGGGTATACTTTTTGGAGGGAGACAGACACCCATTTTCATTTTGTTAAGAAGGGGAGATGGGAAATGATGTACAGGGAAGGCAAGATATGGAAAGGGAGTAGAAGTATGAAAGCAGGGGCACACAAACAAATAAAACATTGACAAAGACCAACAGGGGAGGTGCTGACACAAAGGATGTGGGTTTGACAATGGAATTATTAGCATACAGACAAATGATGAGGGAGAGGACTGAACAACAAACAAGGGAGGGAGGATACACACAAGGAAAGAGAACAGTGGGATCAGAGACAGAGTGGGTATATAACTTATTTTACCATGTTGCCTAGGACTACCACCCCAAATAGGCCCTGCCTGAGGTAATGGTGATGTTAATGCCAAGCATCAATACAACTCTTGAAGCCACGTGAGGATCCTGTCCGGGAGGCCAATTCAAGCATCAGTCCACCAGTACACCAAATCCCCCAGCATTTCTGCCAGCTCCACCTTGGATATAGGCTAACCTCATGTTGGAGAACTGTCTTGTTCTGATGAAAATGGTAGACAGATTCCAGCAACAAGCTAGTCTTAGACAATGTTCACAGTTATCAACTGTCCCTGATGTTCCACAGAAATGTGATCTTTCTCCCGTAAAAAGTCTGTTTTTGTGATAGAACAGTGAGGATGAAAGTCCCTAACTAATGGCAGATAGAGTTACACACTGCTTATTCTGTACTTAATACATACTTACAAAAACTGTGTTACATAACCACTCATTTTATTCTTTTGATCTCTGTAAATGAATATTATTATTTAAGAAGTGTTGCTGATATAGGAACCTTTCTCTCTTATACTTTTTGGCTTTGACATTTCTTTTACAGTGGCTCGCTGACATTTTGTTTTACAGCCCTAAGGTCTTATAGTTCAGTTCTGGCATCCTGTTAGTTTACACTGTGTTTGCATGTTATGTCTATGACATTATAAAATCCAAGAATCTTAACGTGCTTTTTTAACATATGTACAGAAAAAAATGTCTTTATTAGTACTCCCTCCTTCAGATTTTTTTTTAATGCTCTCAAATGTGGAAAACTATATCTCATGGCTTCATCTACTCTTGCTACATCTTACTGCAGGATAGAGCAAAATCCCTTAATAAGAAAGCATCACTGATCAGTACTAGCAAAAAACTACAGTCCCTCATAAAATCATCCAAGGCCAGCTTCGAGAGAAAAATTGCACAAGACACTAAAGATAACCACAAGGCCCAACTCCGAACATATCTGGGAGTTGCCACCCAGTGTTTTACTTGTATTCTGCTTTTAACTGCATATTAAAACTTCAAAAGAGACCACAGCTCTATCTCTTGTGAGTCAGGCAGAAATTTTTCCCCACCCACCCGGTTACTGTCGTGTTCTTAAATACTGCTATATTTCTAGTTGCCTGCCTCTTATGTTAATTTGACCATATATCTCATTTCCTCTCTGCTTTCACTGGCTTGTGTGAGTAAGCACAAAATTATCATTTTGTGAAATCACGCCCCTTCAACTCTTTAAATTTATTGGCCATACTACTGTATTCCATAGTACCAGAATACAAAAGTGACCACCCCTTTCAATCTATCTTGCTGTTTTAAAAATAGTGATTCTCCACTAAAACTTAACTTTTTAGAGAGATAAAACTTAAGTTACCTACTTTTACATCTAAGTTATCTAGTGCACACTGCAGTGTTTAGGATAAACCATTTTTTTTTCATCTTACCTTTAAGTGACTAGCACTTGCTCTAATACCTGCTGGAAAGCACTAGGAAGCCTTAAACTGATACAAGCACTCAACCCTCCTTGTTAATAAGGAGAAATTAATCGTAGGCACTAAACAACCTAGAACTGCAAAGTACTTTGCTAAGGCAAGGGAAAACAGCTCCTGTACTTTACAAAAAAGCATCAAACCAGGCATGTCCAAGGGTCAGCTTCCGGTGATTTCTCCTATTCACCTGGTGAATCTGGGCATACTGGGGCAATGCAGCAATTGCTTCATGTACACAGACAACCCTCTCCTCCTACCACCCAGCACTACAACCTGTGAGAGATGCACTTACATAGCCAAACTGGAAGCAAAGCTCTCTTCACCCAAGATTGTGCTAGACAGTCAAGAGGAGAAGGTTAACACCAGCACTACACCTCAAGTAACACATAGCCCTTCAAAACCCACACCACCAATACCCACACATAGCAACATTAAATCCACATATGCGGAGGCCTTTAACTGTAACCTGCCCAAGCAACAAGGACCTCCAAAGCTGAAATACAAACAAACACCAATCACAACCAAAGTGTCACATAGGTGACTCTATAGTCAGGCACACTGATGTCCCACTCACCAGGCTGAACAAGGAGAAAATTACAGTCAGCTGCCTGTTGGGTGCCACATAACGTATGCACTCAAGTCACTCCACAACAAGTACAAATATGACTCTGTTATTGTCCATGTTGGAGTGAATGACTTGAGACATACCTCCCTGGACTACATGAAAAGAGACATGGAAGAGCTCTTGGATCATGTGGTCAATGCAGGTATGACCCTAGCCCTAAGTAGCATCCTGCTTTTGCCCAGAATGATACCACAATATAAGGAAAAAATGACTGACTTCAACAATTGGCTAAGCTTCTGGTGTTATTCAAAGAGGATCCAATACCTGTCTGCCTGGGACGACATGACCGACAGACCATGATGCTTTGTCAGAGATGGTCTGCACCTGCCGCTCCTGGGATTCAGGTTACTGGCTAAGGCTCTTGCCACCCCTATAGTGCCTTTTTAGGCAAAGTTCAAAGGACAAAACCACCACCATAACAGGCACAGGCATGCAAATTCTGAAGGTAATGCTACTCAATGCTAGAAGTCTAAACCTCAAAATGCACTCTCTCGAGGCACTCCTAAAAATGGGGAACATTGCTATCTGTGCAGTAACTGAGACCTGGTTCAATGCTCTAGAGAGCACCCCTGCAATACCAGGCTATAACTCTTACCATACTTTTCGGCCACCAAACCAGGACCGAAACACTAAAGGTGGAGGAGTGTCCATATTCACCAAGGATATTCACACCACCAGGCTAGTTGCCCAACACAATGCATCTGAAATTCTCCCGGTGCAACTAACACTAGGTACGACTGCAGTCCAAATTGTAGCTTGCTAAAGATCCCCCACCATGCCCCAAGATTCTCACTACACCTTTATAAACATACTGGAAAATATTAAGATACAACCATACACCCTAATACTGGGTGATTTCAACTACCCTGCCATTAACTAGGAAAACTACTCGTGTACCAACACCTTTGCCCAATGGTTCTTAGAATTCATAAATTCCAATGCCCTGGATCAACTAATCCATAGTCCCACCAGAGGATCCAATATCCTAGACCTGATCATTATCAACATGGGAAATCAATGCTCCACACCTGTGGTCACCCCCTCGTTGGTCAGGTCTGACCATAAGCTAATCACCCTTAACATCCACATCCCACCCCCACCCCTCAGTAAGGAAACCTCCATAAAAAACGTCTCTAAAGCCAACTTCATGCTACTCAAGTCAGAAGTGACACACATCACAACACCCATGCAGACGGGAACTGAAAGTTCAACTGCTGAATCCTGCACTAAGGCACTGTACGAGCACATCCACTCATGCATGAATCGTGCCATCCCAAATAGAACCAAGATGCTCTCCTCCAAAAAAAGGAAGCCAATCTGGTGGTCCCCTGCCATAAACAAACTTTACAACAAAAGTAAGAAACTGTTGCAGAAAAGAGGAAAATCCCAGGATGCAAAAAACTCCCTTACCAGCCTCAGTAAGAAGCTGAGATCTCTCATAAAATCCTCCAAAGCTAGTTATGAAAATAAAATTGCCAAAGATAACCACAAGGCATTCTATGTCAAGAATCTAAATGGCAATGCTCAGATCTGCTCTGAGCTACAACAAAATGGCATTAAATATACTGATCCCAAGGATATTGCCAATATCCTGGCAGATCAATTCAGTGCCAACTTCACCCCCTCTCACCCCCTAAACGGCCCATCTCAATGCTGGAAGATTGCCAAATTCTAGTAATAACGGCCACACAGGTATAAAAAAACACTCTTCAAAGCTAAGAATACAGCATCCATGGGACCAGATGACATTCCAGGCTGTGTATTACATGAACAACAAAATGAACTGGGCACCTCACCTAAGTGTCATGTTTAATCATAGCCTCACGTCATGCCCACTGAGTGGTGCACAGCTAGAGTTATCCCACTCCACAAGGGGGATCCACCTTGGATCCCGGAAACTACCGCCCCATCCGTCTGACGAGCCTGATCTGCAAGGCCATGGAAAGTATTATCATGAAACTTATAAACAAAGACATTGGCAACCTTCAAACACTGGACCCCACCCAGTTTGGGTTTGTTAAGGGATGATCTTGTCTCCTGAACCTGATTGACTTCTTTGAATCAGTCTCCAGAGCCATGGACGAAGGTAAGGCAGTCCATACAGCCTATCTGGACATCACCAAGGCCTTTAACACCATCCCCCACTCTGGAATCATAGATAGACTTACTAAGCTGGGCATTAATCCCTACATCACTCGATGGGCTGCCAACTGGCTTACTGACAGAACCCACACTGTAAAAGTAGCCAACTCCAAATCAAGCTCCAGACAAGTGACAAGTGGAATACCTCAGGGTTCAGTCCTGGGACCTCTCTTGTTTGGCATCTACTTCTCTGAAGTACAGGCTAACACTAAGGGACTCTGGCTAACAAAGTTCACAGATGACTGCAAACTGGGAGCCATTATTGAATCCCTAAATGATGTGGATACTCTACAAAAGGACCTTACAGAAACAGATGCTTGGTGCCAGAGCCATGGGCTCAAGCTCAATGCCAAGAAATGTATAGTTATCCCCTTTGGGGAAAAACATGTACCCGTGAATTACCACATAGGTGGCAGTACACTAAACACCGAAAGTAACCCATCTGTATTAGAAACAATATTTAGAATACATTTAGAGCCTGTTTACTGCATTTCCTGTGTTGCACTTAATTTAAAATCTTTTTTTCTTAAAATTGCATTTTACCTGACTCCGGCCTAGCACTCAAGTGTGGGGTCATTTATTGCACTGTTCTGACTATTTTGCTACTTGTGTATCTCTGCTACTTTTAAACTAAAACAAAAAATAAATAAATAAATAAATCTTGCTTTTTTCCCACTTTCTGAAATTTAAAAAAGTTCAGTTACAGATTTGCTGTTCTGAACTGTTTGTAAGTTTCTTGGAGGCCAGTGCTTGCTTGGGCTAAAGGGAAGTCTCTGTCTTCATCAGTGGCAGTGATTAACACTGAACAGCCTGCCTGCCCCTGTAGGAGTGGTTACTGCCTAGAAACTGTAGTTTTATTGGCCATTTTGGGTCAATTCCAAACTCCTTGATCTCTCTCTCTTAAAACCCTGCTGCCTCGTGGTTTTGGCATCTTTCCAGGCTTGATAGTTGTTGCTGAAGCACCTACCAAGGGGAGAAAATGCTGAGAGAAGAAAGGAGCCACTTTCGAGTTTTTAAGTATTTTCTTCTGATTTTTTGTTTAAAATTTCTGTTTTGCCGCCTACTTTTTGGCGTTTTCCGGCTTGCTAAATTTGCTATCTATATTAGAAACAGTATTTAGGACACATCTAGAGCCTGTTTACTGCATTTCCTGTGTTGCACTTAATTTAAAATTGTTTTTTTCTTAAAACTGCATTTTACCTGACTCTGGCATAGCACTCAAGTGTGGGGTCATTTATTGCACTGTTCTGACTATTTTGCTACTTGTGTATCTCTGCTACCTTTAAACTAAAACAAAAAAAAAAAATCTTGCTTTTTTCCCACTTTCTGAAATTTAAAAAAGTTCAGTTACAGATTTGCTGTTCTGAACTGTTTGTAAGTTTCTTGGAGGCCAGTGCTTGCTTAGGCTAAAGGGAAGTCTCTGTGTTCATCAGTGGCAGTGATTAACACTGAACAGCCTGCCTGCCCCTGTAGGAGTGGTTACTGCCTAGAAACGTTTTGGGCTAATTCCCAGCTCTTTCAAGTTTCCTGTCTTAAAACCCACTTTTGCGCAATTTTGCACAGAGCACAGCATCAAGCAGTGCCGCTTAAACTGGTTTAAACTATTCCCGGCTCCACAAAGTCTGCTCTTCACTTTTTCCCTTAGAACTCTTCTAAATCTTAAAGTAAGCACTTCATTTTCATTCTAAAGCCCTGCACTTAATCTTATAAGTACTCTTATAAGTAAACACTAACTAAAGCACTACACCCTCTTATACTCCTTATAATTACTTGGTTCCTTATTGGTCCTTTCTGTTCAGTCAAATAACTGTTCCTTATACTGTTCTGGCATGTCCAATAATCAGTTTCGGGTTTACTCTCCAGTCCAGCTGGTGAATCTGGGTATCTTGAGGCAATGTTACAACTGCCTTATGTACACAGACCACCCTCTCCTCCTCCCATCAAACTCAAATATATGTCAGAGATGCAACTATATAGCCAAACTGGAGGCTGAGCTCTCTCAACCCAGCACTGGCACAGTCTGTCAGGAGGGGAAGGTAACCACACACACCACTATTCCAGTCTCACATAGACCTATCACATCAGCAAACCAAACCCATAAACACACAAAAACATACTCAGAGGCTCTAAATAAAAATCTGCCAAAGCAGCAGAGACCTCCAAAGCAGACATCCAAGCAACCGCTACCTCGCAACAATACCCACATATCACATATTTCACAAAGTCAGTGTGCCCCACAGCCCTAAAGGCTAAGCAACACACCTAACACACTTGTAATAGGGGACTCTATTGTCAGACACACTGACGTCCCTCACCAGACTAAACAAAGAGAAGGTCACTGTAAGCTGCCTGTCGGGTGCCAGGATCTGCCACATAACACAAGCACTCAGGTCACTCCAAAGCAAGTACAAATATGATTCCGTCATTGTCCATGCTGGTGTGAATGACCTGAGACGTACCTCCCTGGACTACATTAAAAGAGACATAGAGGAGTTCTCTGATCATGTAGCCCAGACCGGTATGACCCTGACCTTGAGTAGCATCTTGCCCTCACCAACAATGATGCCACAGTATAAAGACAAAACGATCAATTTTAACAATTGGCTAAAGCATTGGTGTCATTCTAAGGGGATTCAGTGTCTGTCATCCTGGAATGACATGCTTGACAAGCCACATTGCTTCGCTAGGGACGGCTTACACCTGTCACCCCTGGGCTTTCGAATACTGGCTAAGGCTCTTGCCACCCCCATAGTGCCTCTTTTAGGCAATGTTCAAAAGACAAACCTACCTCCATAGACAACACAAGAAAAAAAAAACTAAGGGTAATGCTGCTCAATGCCAGAAGTCTAAACCTCAAGATGCACGCACTCGAGGCTCTCCTCAGTATGGAGGATATCGATATCTGTGCAGTGACAGAGACCTGGTTCAAGGCCCCAGAGAGCACCATAGCACTACCAGGTTATACCTCATACCATGCTTTTCGGCCCCAAAACTCAGACCGAACCACAAAAGGAGGGGGAGTATCCATATTCATCAAAGATACCCATACCTCCAAGTTAGTGGCACTACACGAAGCATCAGAGACCATCCATGTACAGTTAACCATGGGAAAAACTGCCTTTCAGTTTGTAGCCTGCTACAGACCACCCTCCCAAACTCAGGAACCCCACTTGCCCTTCCTGAGAATACTAGAGAATATGAAGGTCTCTCCAAACACAATAATATTGGGTGACTTCAACTACCCAAACATCGACTGGGAAAACTACTCAAGCCCCAACACCCTTGCCCAACAGTTCCTAGAATTTATAAACTCAAATGCTATGGAACAACTGGTCACCACTCCCACAATAGGGGATAACATATTGGACCTGGTCATCACCAACATGGGGACTCTATGTTCCACACCAGAGGTATGCCCCTCATTGGCAAGATCAGACCATAAATTAATCTCACTGGACATCCATATCCCAGCCCCACCCCCAGCCAAGGAAATCACGGTGAAAAATTTCTCAAAAGCAAATTTCACACTTTTCAAAACCGAGGTGGAATCCTTCAAAGCCACTGGGCCAGTGGAAAATACTGCCCAAACAGCAGAATCCTTTACAAATGCATTCTATGGACACCTACAGGAATGCATGGATCGTGCTATCCCAAATAAAACCAAGACTCACTCCTCCAAAGGCAGGAGACCAGTCTGGTGGACCCCGGCCATAAATAAGCTATACAACAGAAGGAGGAAGCTGCTACATGACAGAGCAAAATCCCAAAAAGGGAAGGCATCTCTGATCAGTACTAGCAAGAAACTATGATCCATCATAAAATTATCTAAGGCCAGCTTCGAAAGAAAAATTGCACAAGACACTAAAGATAATCACAAGGCCTTCTTTAGTTATGTCAGGAATCTGGGGGCAACTCCCAGATATGCTCTGAGTTAGTACGAAATGACAAAAAAATACACTGATCCCACAGACATTGCCAACATCCTGGCAGACAGGTTCAGTGCAAACCCCCCCCCCCAAAAGACCAAATGTCTATCCCAACAGAATGTAGCCTCCCTGACATCACAAATGCACAGGTGAAAGCTGCTCTCTCCAAAGCAAAAAACACAGCATCAATGGGACCAGATGGTGTCCCGGGCTGCGTCTTACACGAGCTCCAAGAAGAACTAAACCCTCACATAAAGTCACTGTAAAATCTCAGCCTTACTACAGGATATGTACCCAAGGAATGGTGTAGAGCAACAGTGGTCCCGCTCCACAAAGGTGGTGCCACAACGGACCCAGGAAACTATTGCCCTATACGCCTGACTAGTCTGGTCTGCAAAGCTATGGAGCGTATCATCATGGAACTCATAAACAAGGACATTGGTAACCTCCAGACACTGGATCCCACCCAATTCAGCTTTGTTAAGGGCAGATCTTGCCTCTTGAACCTGGTCGACTTCTTTGAAACAGTTACCAAGGCCATAGATGAAGGGAAAGTAGTCCACACAGCCTACCTGGACCTTGCAAAAGCCTTCAACACAATACCCCACTCGGGCATCATAAATAAGCTCACCAGATTAAATATCAACCCCTATGTCACAAGATGGGTTGCAAACTGGCTTAGGGATAGAACCCACATGGTCAGTATTGCAGGTGCCATGTCAGACTCCAAACCAGTTACAAGTGGCATCCCACAAGGCTCAGTCCTGGGACCTCTCTTGTTCGGTATATACTTCTCTGAAGTACAGGCTAATACAGGAGGACTATGGCTGAACAAGTTCGCAGATGACTGCAAGCTGGGCGCCATAATCGACTCACTGGCTGACACAAGCATCCTCCAAAAGGGTCTCACAGAGATGGATAACTGGTGCCAGAGCCATGGCCTTAAGCTAAATGCCAAAAAGTGCATAGTCATCCCCTTCAGGAAGAACAAAGTGCCCACAAATTACCACATAGGTGGTAATCCATTAAATATGGAAGAAGTAGTTAGGGATTTGCGGACCCAAGTAGATAGAAACCTCTCTTTTGACAATCACATTGCCAGAGTGGTTAGAAAGACCTTCTATATAGCCCACCTTATCACGAAAGGGTTCACATCTAGAACAAGAGAGGTCATTGTGCCCCTCTACTCATCACTCATCAGGCCCATAATTGAATACAATGCCCCATTTGGGGTGTACCTTACCTGACACCTGCAGCAACTGGAGAGGCCACAAAAGTACCTCACCAAGAGGATCAAGGGACTCAAACAGATGCCCTATGCAGTTCGGCTAAAGAAACTCCAGCTCTACTCAGTTGCTTACCGCCTACTCAGAGGTGATCTATGCCTGACGTATAAAGCCATGTCCAACCCAGAATTAATGGACATGCTCCACCTCAGGAAATCCAAATCCCTTAGAGCTACACGCTCCAGGGACTTAAACCTCAGCACAGAAATAAATAGAAATGGCCAAAACCACAGGTCCACAGCTCGAACAGGGCAACCACCACCACACCACGATTCACAGAATATCTGTCACGATGCAATAGTTGTAGTTAAAATCAAGTTTATTGCCAAAGAAAAAACACTCCAAAATTCGTCAGGTTAAGCGCTACTACTACTAAAAATGCTTTAAGTAGACACGTGTTGGATAAAGGTGAAGAACATGTGTTCAAATTTTCTATAATAGATCAAATAGATATGTTAGTTTATGGTGGCAATTGGAAAACTTACTTGGCTTATAAAGAAAGTGAATGGCAAATCTTTTGTGATGCCACTTCACCCCCCGGTCTTAATGACAGTATTAGCATTAAGCCTTTTTTATTATTGGACCGTGGATGATTTTAGGCAAGGACCCCAATCTTTACACAGTATACATAGTAGGATTACATTCATGCAGGTAAATATGTATTTACCTCTTATTTATATTCATGCAGTTTTTTATGTAGTATATTCATTTCACTATCTGTTTATTATTTCTTATTGTATTTTTATTTATTTATTCACAAGTGCTTAGATTTTTTTAGGGGTTACTGAGATGCACATTTAATCTCTACATGATTTTAGGAAAAATATTTTATATAATTTCAACACTTTTTTAAAAGTATTCACTAATTTTTAAAAGCATTCACTAATTATTAACTTTTTTGGCGCCAAAATGACTTTATAAGGGTTAACTAATTGTCAATTAATGGTTCTGATGAAGTCTGACCGTAGTCAGATGAAAGCGCTTAACCTGACGAATTTTGGAGTGTTTATTCTTTGGCAATAAACTTGATTTTAACTACAACTATTGCATCGTGACAGATATTCTGTGAATCGTGCTGTGGTGGTGTTTGCCCTGTTCGAGCTGTGGACCTGTGGTTTTGGCCATTTCTTTTTGGAGTTTTTGGTGGTTTGTTTCTTACAGAAATAAATAGGACATGCTGGAGGGACAGATTCATATCCCAGAGGCTGCCCTCACTCTGGAACAGATTCCCAGTCCATGTTAGGCAGAGCCCCTCACTGACCCTCTTCAAGAGAAATCTTGACGAGTGGATAGGAGATCGTAAGTTCACCCCTGGGATCTCTTCTGTGTCCCTGCTAGACAGGGGCACAGTAAACTAACCTTAAAAGGACTATCTTCTGTGACCTACTCTACAGAGGCACAGTAAACCGATCTAAAAGGGTGGCAAAAGCCAAACACACTCTGGCTAGGCTTGTAAATGCCCCAGGGCAGATAGCCTAGTATAAACCTATGAACCTAAGAGACTTAGGGACACAGATGGACAGTGGTCTCACCTTTGATAACCACACTGCCACAACAGTCAGGAAATCCTTCTATGTGGCACACCTCATCACTAAGGGCTTTTCATCCAGGAAAAAGGAGGTCATTGTCCCACTGTATTCATCCATTAGACCCATTATAGAATACAATGCCCCATTTGGTATGTACCTCTCAAGACATCTGCAACAACTGGAAAGGCTGCAGAAATACCTCACTAAAGGAATCACAGACCTAAAGCAGATGCCCTATGCTAACTGCCTTAAAAAACTCCAGCTATACTCTGTCGCATATCGTCTACTCAGAGGTGATCTCTGCTTAACATACAAGGCCATGTCAAACCCAGAGCTGTTGGACATGCTACATTTAAAGAAATCCCAATCCCACAGAGCCACACGCTCCAGGGATCTAAACCTTGTCATCACAATGAACAAAACATGCTGGAGGGATAGGTTCTTGACCCAGAGACTCCCCAGACTCTGGAATAGACTGCCCATACATGTCAAGCAGAGCACCTCTTTGGCCCTCTTCAAAAGGAACCTTGACAATTGGATGGGAGAAAGGAAATTCACCCCGGGGATCACGTCAGTCGCCCTGCTAGACAGGGGTCCAGGGAAGAAATAGCCAGGGAATTGTTATGGCTACGCTTGTATAGGCCCTAGGGCTGATAGCCTAGTACCAACCTATGAGAACCAGAGAAGGGGGGTCATTTTCAAGTATTTTACATGACAATGAGTTTCCTAGACTCAGATCACTTGCAGATATTAGCAACATTTTCTTGCTGATTAAGATTGTTTGCCCATGGATTAAACAATTATGCAATCTTCCAACATAATGGTTGACAGACATCAAATTTCAGTTATGGTATTCTATGAAAAAGAAATATAAAACTAGGAATCCCAGCACTAAGTATGGCAGGCCAGAGTGACTAGACAACCAATCAAATAGGCCATCAATTATCCTGACATGAAATGTCCTTACTCCACAGTCAGGTCAGCAGAATCCAGCTCAAGCTCTTATGATCAACAATGTCAAAGGAACAGTACATTTATTGAATGAACTTACTGTAACAGTAGATGTTCGAATAGATCACTATTGCAGTAATGCTGACAGATTGGACATATCCTGCCAAGGATATCATACATCAAGGCAGTATGTCCAAGCTTAGGTGCTCATTCTTCATGTTTGTATGTTTGATCTTAAACCTAGGTATGAAGTCTACATGCCGATATATAAGGGTCGTATGAGAACAAAAATCCTCAGAGCTTTCTTGACCCAGATAATACTGAGGTTTACTAAGCAGAGGAAAGACAGATTCTGGAGGTAGAAGGGGAAGAAAAGGTATAAAAGTGATTCCATAATAGCCAAAACAAGTAAAGAAAAGACATGATACAGGGAGGGTGCATATACTACAACAGTGATATATTCAAACACATTACAGTTGTATACATAAACTCACCACAGCATTAGGTGTTCAAATGATCACTGCTGCAATGGTCCTAGCAAAGCCTGACCTAAACCCGGAGAAGGAATCTAGCTTGTAGTGCATTGTAAAACTATGTACAGAAGACAGAACTGATGCTTCTAAAATACTTGTAGAATTTAACCCTTTCCAAAAAGCCATAGATGAAGCCAAGACCCTGGTAGACTGTGCCTTGACCCTTCCTGGAATAGTTTTGTTGCGGTGGAAACAAAAAAGGTAATAGCCTGAGATAACCACTTGGAAATAGTCTGCTTTGACACAGGTTAATTCTTCTTACCTTCACAAGAAATGAACAACTAATCAGAGGGTCTAAACGATTTTCTTATATCAAAATAATACCTGGGTTGACTGTGGACATCCAAGGTATGAAGTATCATTTGTCCCTCATTTTGGGGTTCAGGGAAGAACACAGAAAGATGGATAGCTTAGCTTAAAGTAAACTCAGGTATCCCTTTAGGCATAAAAGATGGATTAGTTCTCAAGGAAAGCCAGTCTCTGTCAAAAATGAGATAAGGATGACCCAAAACTCAGAACAATCAATAAAACTGTTTTCTATGTCATGAACCTTGTGTTAGTCAGATAAGCTGGTTCAAATGGACTAAATGTTAACTTCTCTAACACAAAATTAAGATCTCAAAGAGGAGCCACCAGTTTTCTTGGAGGCCTCTTATGCAAAACCTCTTTCAAAAACATTTTGACATAAGAATGCCTTGAAAAAGGGGGATCCAAGGGCCGATATGCTGAAACAACAGACAAATGAACCTTAACAGTGGCGTAAGGCAGGCCAAAGGAAAGTAACTCATACAAATATTGAAAAACTAGAGAAACACTAACCCTGAATGGGGGCTGGTTATGTTGTTGGCACCAACTAGAAAACTTTTTCCATTTGCTAATATATGATTTTCTATTAGCAGGCTTTCTTGCCTCCATTAGTACCTGCTGCACGTCCTCAGTAAACAGGTGCCTAAAAGGTATAAAGACCCTATCATCCAGGCAGTCAGTGTAAGCTGTGTGGGGTCAGGATATATTAAAACCCCATGCTCTTGTGTGAGTTGATCCAGTCTGTGAGGAAGTTTGTGGTAATTGCATCTGGTCAATTCAAAAGAAGGATGGAATCACTGTTGCCTGGGCCAAAAAGGCATCAACACAATGATCTTGGGGGATTCCTTCTGAATCTTTAGAAGTACTCTGAATATCAGTGGAAAGGGTGAAAAAGCATACAGGAACATTCCTGTCCAATGAAAAGAAAAGGCATCTTGTCTTCCAGGCCTTCTTGCATGGAGTCCTGGAGCTACATTTTGCCAGCTGAGTGTTCAGAGTGGAGGCAGAAAGGTCTACTTGAGGAACTCCCCATAGATAGATCAAATCTCAGTAGATCTCCATATCTGGTTTTCATTCATTCGGGTGTGTCTTTGTCTTCCTCAGACTGTCTGCTGCACAATTTTGTTTTGATGAAATTTTGGAAGCCTGTAGAATGAAATTGTGCTGCTAAGATGATATATTCCATGTTAACATGGCTAGTCTGAATAGGGTAAGACCTGGTTCACCCTTGCTTGTTCAAGTACCATATCACTGTGCTGTCCTTAACAGCTTGAAGTGGTCCTAAGAAGCAAATGTGATTCAGAGTTGAGTGCTTTAGTAAAGGCAAGTGTCTCATTTACATTTATGTGCTTGTGTTTATCTTTGTTGTCCTATACATCTTGCACTTTTACAACTCTTTTGACACTACTTCCCAAGCACAGTCTGAGGAGTCTGTGGTGATTGACTGCTTTGTAGCAGATGGGCACAAAGGTAGACCAGGATTCAGAGATATTTGATGCCTACACCAACAGATTTCTCTTCTCACAATTCCCAGAACTGGAATCAGAAAAGATAATAAGGGTTGATGATGGTATGGAGAGCATCGATGTCTGTGCTGTGACAGAAACCTGGTTCAAGGCTCCTGAGAGCACCCCAGCACTATCAGGTTTCACCTCATATCATGCGTTCTGGCCCCAAAATCCGGACAACACCAAGAAAGGAGGGGGGGTGTCCATATTCATAAAGGACACCCACACCTCAAGGTTGGTGGCAACGCACAATGCATCGGAGACCATCCAGGTGCAATTAACCATAGGCAAGACTGCTCTGCAATTTGTAGCATGTTACAGGCCACCCTCTCAAACTCAGGAACCTCACATGGCCTTCCTGAAAACATTGGAGGGATAAATGTATCTCCAAACACCATCATACTAGGTGACTTCAACTACCCTAATATAGACTGGGAACACTACTCAAGCCCAAACACTCTAGCCCAAAGGTTCCTGGAGTTCATAAACTCAGATGCCATGGAACAACTAGTCACCATCCCCACAAGAGGAGAAAACATACTTGATCTCATCATCATGAACATGGGATCACAATGTTCAACACCGGAAGTATACCCCTCACTGGTGAGATCAGATCATAAACTAATCTCGCTGGAGGTCCTCATCCCGCCCTCACCTGAAATAAAAAGACCACAGTGAAAAACTTCTCAAAAGCCGACTTCACACTTCTAAAAACTAGTGTGGTCTCCTTTAAGGCCCCTGAGCCAGTGGTAAACATTACTCAAACTGCTGAATCACTTACAAATGCCTTCTACCAGCACCTACAGGACTGCATGGATCAGGCAATCCCAAACAAAACTAAGAATCTTTGTACCAAAGGCAAGCGTCCAGTCTAGTGGACCCCAGCCATAAACAAGCTCTACAACAAAAGGAGGAAGCTACTACAAGATAGAGCAAAATCCTTGAAAGGTAAGACACCTTTGATCATTATAAGTAAAAAACTAAGAGCTCTCATAAAATCATCCAAGGCAAATTTTGAGAGAAAAATCGCCAAGGACTCAAAAGACAATCATAAGGCCTTCTTTAGCTATGTTAGAAACCTAGGAGGAAACTCCCAGATATGCTCAGAATTAGTTCAAAATGATGTAAAGATTACTGAACCTACACACATTGCCAACATACTGGCTGACAGGTTCAGTGCAAACTTCTCCCCTCCCCAAAAGGAGAGATATCTATACCAGAGGATTGTAGCCCCCCCATACATCTCCAACGCCCAGGTGAGAACTGCTCTCTCCAAGGCAAAAAACACAGCATCCATGGGACCGGATGGTGTCCCCGGCTGTGTGCTCCATGAACTCAATGAGGAATTAAACCCGCAATTAGGACAGCTGTTTAATCTTAGCCTCACCTCAGGATACGTACCCAAGGAGTGGCGCACGGCAACTGCGGTCCCACTTCACAAGGGCGGTGCCTCCACCGACCCTGGAAATTACCGTCCCATTAGCTTGACAAGCCTTATCTGCAAAGCCATGGAGAGGATCATAATGGAACTCATAAATAAAGACATAGGGAACTTGCAGACTTTGGATCCAACCCAGTTTGGCTTTGTCAAAGGCAGATCATGCCTTTTAAACTTGGTTGACTTTTTCGAGACAGTCACCAAGGCCATTGATGAGGGAAAGGCAGTCCATACAGCCTACCTCGACCTGGCAAAGGCCTTCGACACAATACCCCACTCAGGTATCATCGAAAAACTCATCAGCTTGAATGTAAACCCATACATCACAAGATGGGTTGCAAACTGGCTAAGTGACAGAACCCACAGGGTCAGAGTTGCTGGAGCCATGTCAGACAAAGCCTGTCACAAGTGGTGTCCCACAGGGCTCAGTCCTGGGTCCACTCTTGTTCGGCATCTACTTTTCTGAAGTACAAGCAAACACAGGAGGGTTATGGCTGACAAAGTTTGCAGATGACTGCAAACTGGGCCATAGTCGAAAACACATCTGACACAGATATCCTTCAGAAGGGCCTCACAGAAAGCGGATAACTGGTGCCAGAGCCATGGCCTAAAGTTAACGCCAAGAAATGCATAGTCATACCCTTCGGGAAAAACAAGGTTACCCCTAGCTACCATATAGGTGGCAATCCACTGAGCACAGAAGAAGTCATCAGGGATCTGGTGACCCAGGTTGACAGTAGCCTTTCGCTTGACACTCATGTTGCTAAAGTAGTTAGGAAAACCTTCTACATTGCCCAGCTGATCATGAAGGGATTCACATCTAGATCAAGGGAGGTCATCATCCCCCTGTACTCATCACTCATTAGACCTATGACTGAGTACAATGCCCCATTCGGAATGTATCTGACCCGACACCTGCAGCAGCTGGAAAGGCCCCAAAAGTTCCTCACCAAAAGGATAAAGGGTCTCAAAAATATGTCTTATGCTGCCCGACTGAAAGAACTCCAGCTCTATTCAGTCTCATACCGCTTGCTCAGAGGTGACCTGTGCCTGACATATAAGGCCATGTCAAACCCAGATTTGATGAATATTCTTCACCTCAAAAAATCTAGATCCCTCAGAACCACAAGGGCGGGAGACTTAAACCTTGACACGGTTATTAATAGAACGTGCTGGAGGGACAGATTCATCACCCAGAGACTCCCTATGCTGTGGAACAAAATCCCGGTACATGTGAGGCAGAGCACCTCGCTGGCCTTGTTCAAGAGGAATCTTGACCAATGGATGGGAGATCGCAGAAATACCCCAGGGATTACTTCAGTGTCACTGCTTGACAGAGGCACAACAAAATAATAGGCATAGTTTTATTCAAACTAAAGGGGTGGCGAAAGCCACATAACTATGGGCTAGGCTTATAAATGCCCATGGGCAGATAGCCTAGTATGAACCTATGAACCAAAGAGACTTCAGATACTGCTATAACTTCTCATGTGGAGTCTTGCAAGAGGTATCATGAGAATCCTAGATACCATGAGACCCAGAATCAAAGGTATTCCCTCACAGTGACCAAAGTCTGTTAAGAAGTCTGTTCTTCTAATCACTGTCTGTCATTAGAATAAAACCACTAAGACACTGAAATCAGTTTATGCAAAAATATTTTTGAGGAACACTAACATAGCAGAACTGCAGAATTAAATACATGGGCAAAGGCATTCTGGAATATTTCTTCCTCATAGTTCACAACCTTTACTGGCAGCAGAAATATGCAATTGTTATTCAGAACCTGTATAACATTGTTAGTCCACATATTTTCACAAACTCTTACAAATTCTCATGATTTCATTTGCATAGTTACATAAAAAAGCTGTATCCATCAAGGAGGAGAGAACAGACCAAAGTCATTCCTTTGTTTTCAGAATAAAGCAGCACTATAAGGCTTATCAAGCTTGCAACATTACACAGTTTGCTGTAAATATTCTGGTCTGAAATACAGAAATTTATTTTTTGTAATGTCTGAAATAATTCTACTAAAGAAAATCCATCCTGACACTTATATTTAAAAAATGCTATATGAAATAAAATTAAAAGATACCTGCATAAACCTTAGGTTGTCTTTTTGAGAATATGGGGTGGGCATAACAGTCCTTGTGTGTCCGTACATGCATGCATGTACATATGTAAATATCTTACAAAGAATTTCTGTTCAAAATATTAGAACATATCAGCTAATGTGGTAAGCATTTTCTCCTTGTGTTTAATCATACCTTTTACACTCTGCAACTGAAGTCTTATCATTAAGGCAACAGTATAACGCCAGCACTAAATAAAGGTCCATTCTGTAAAAGTGTGATAAATTACATTTAGTATCCTGCAGTGTCACATTTAACCATCCATGAGATTATTTTTCTTTTAAACCTATGAAAAGTTACTGGTGATTTATAACTGCTACAACATTTGGCACATTGCCCAAATCTGGAAAGCATTACAAGCAAATGACTAAAGAAACCTAGAAGGAAAAAACTTTGTGTTAGCTTAAATATTTACTTTGCAGAATTAAAACCTGCCTAAATATAACTGTTTTAAAATGTCACTGCACATAGAACCCATGATAAGAAAGAAAAGGTTATTAAAATCAAAGTCCCTTTCTGTGCAAAACATTTTCTTTTCTTCTCTTTTCTGCTCTTCTCCCCAGATTCAAATTGCAGCCAGTCTCTGTGTCAGCATTTCACAACAGACCTTTTTGTCTGGGGCATTAGCATTTACAATGGAAATTATTAGATACTTGTTTCATCACATTTTGCAAAAGTCTTCTGTGTTTGTTCAGAGTTTTAGGATTTATGACACAAAGTCTATCACTTGCAAAAAGAAATACAGAATAGATTATTTTCATTCAGTCTTTATCTGGGAGTGAAAGCACTAAAAAAAAAACATTGCCAGGCAGAATACTCTATACTTTATGACATTTTCACCCATCTTCCTTGGGGAGCTCAAAACAACAAGGATAATGTGATGAACTCACACATGATCTACTGCTTAGGAATTTAAGCATTTCATGGTTAAATTGTATACTGCAAAAAAGAAAAGAAAACTTCAGAAGTTTTCTTTTGCCATAATAGCTGCAATGGCAATTAGTCCTGACTTTAATATGACAGCTTCTGATTATCTTAAGAATATACATTCATCAGTCTTTTTGTACCTTATTAGTTCCTGTCTGCATGACAGTTAAAGATTAGTTTGTATATTTGTTTTCTCATTATTCCTGCTGCTTGGCAGAGATCACTTTACTGTTTACTGTACTAGATCATACAGCATATCATTAATCCTCTCTGTGACCAAAAAGAATTAATTTCTTAGCTTTTTATCTTAAAGAAAAATCTTTGAGAACTTAGACTCATTGTCCATGCATCTGAAAATGAAATACTGAAGTTGGTATTTGTACAGCAGTTCAGTATTTTCGAGATGCATTCTTCCATGAATTGATTCCTGTGCTGTCCTAGCCTCCCACCATTATCATCATATATTCATTTTGGCTAGTTCAAAGAGTCGGGATCCTATTCCTTCCTGTTTTATGACTGTTTTTTCTGGAGGTGCTCTGGCTGCTTTCCTTGGTCAGCACATCAGTCCTTCAACAGAGAAATGCTTTGCTATTACAACCTCAGAAATCTTGCTGACTCTGCCAAATGTTAAGAAGTGTATTCCTTCTCTTCACAGTCTGTCATTATTATAAAACCAATAAGACACTGAAAGCAGTTTAGGGAAAAATGTATTTATTTTCCAGATAGCAGCACATCTAAACTACACTAATAAGAACCTTATAAACTTAGATGAACATTAACATAGCAGAACTATAGAACTAAATACATGAACAAAGGCATTCTGGAACACAGAGCTGCTGGACATGCTACACTTAAAGAAATCCCAATCCCTCAGAGCCACACGCTCCAGGGATCTAAACCTTGTCATCACAATAAACAAAACATGCTGGAGGGATAGGTTCCTGACCAAGAGACTCCCCAGACTCTGGAATAGACTGCCCATACATGTCAAGCAGAGTGCCTCTTTGGCCCTCTTCAAAAGGAACCTTGATGATTGGATGGGAGAAAGGAAATTCACCCCGGGGATCATGTCAGTCCCCCTGCTAGACAGGGGTTCAGGGAAGTAAATAGTGTGGGAAGAAATAGCCAGGGAATTGTTATGGCTAGGCTTGTATAGGCTCTAGGGCCGATAGACTAGTATCAACCTATGAACCTATTCCCACCAATCATAGTTCACAACCCTGATTGGTAATATGACTGAACAAGCATTATTCAGAACCTGCACAACATTGCTAGTCTTTGCATATTTTCATATACTCTGCACTTCCTTATGACTTCATTTGCATAGTTACACACACACACAAGCTGTATCTGTCATGGAAGAGAGAACAGAACAAGGTTGTAGATCAGTGTGTATGTATAGCTTTAAGAAGCTTTCCATGGACTTACACATGTGAGCCAGACTGCCATTTTGTAGAGAGCTGTCGAGATGCATGCATGCATGCATGCATGTAATGGTCTGTCAGTTAATAAGTTTGTTTATATTTCATGTTGCTGGTATCTATCCTAGTGTGTTTCTATACAATAGGCATATAAATTAACTACCCTGCCTGTTCGTCTTGAATCATGACATAGAACGAGTGGCATGGTGTCAGAATGGTATCCAGAATCAAAACCAAAAGGCACTCAGTTAATGCTGGAGGAATACAACTCGCAAAACAGGTCAGAAACGAATTCCAGGTATTAAAACTTGCTTAAATTATTTGCATACATACATACAAATATTTCAAGCACGGGTATTAATGCCCTTCTAGCTTGCCAATATACCAAAACACTTGTTCCCATAATAAGTATCCAGACTGCTCTTAAAAATATCTAAACTAGTACTTGCTTTAATGTAATTTGGTAGTCTGTTCCATGCATCAGCTACTCTGTCAGAGAACCAATTAATGCACTTCTCATTCCTACAGAATCTTCTCCATAGGTTGTCTGATGATTCTCTAGTACTTTTTGATAACACCAAACATTTCCAGAGGTAGTTGTCTCTAAATGCTCTATATACCTGAATAAGATCTCCTCTTAGATATCTGTAAGAGACACTGTACAAGTTCAGATATTTTAGTCTATCATAATAACTTAATTTTTCACATCCATGGATGCCCTTGGTATATTTCCACTGTACTCTTTCTAGTTTACTCATGCTTGTTTTCTTATATGGTTTCCATATTGTTATTCCATACTCAAGTTTGGGTCTAATGTAAGTAACAAACAATGACTTCATTATTTTTGATTTCCTAGACTTTATAAATCTTTTATACAACATATAGTTCTGTAACTATCATTAACCAATGGGTAATATGATTAGAAAAACTCATAGCTGAATCAACCCATATACCCAGGTCCTTAAATGAGTCTACAGTTTCAATCACTGTGTGCTGTATTAAATATTCACCTTTGAATTCATGCCTCCCAAATCTCATATGCTTAGTTTTTGATGTATTTATCAGCATATTATTCTCCTGTGCCCAAATAGTCAATTCAGTCAAGTTATTTTGCAGACATGCAATATCTGTAACACATGTAATCATTTTACCCAATTTCAGGTCATCTGCATATAGACTGTAGAACACCTCAGATGAAAAAGTTAGGTCTGAAAGATACAATCTAAACAAGTAATGGTCTAGGACAGAGCCCTGTGGGACACCCTGACTGTAACCAAGGATTTTTTCTGTCCAGTTGCTGTATGATACTTACCATGTCCTATTTGTAAGCCATACAGCTATCCATCTTATCAAGAGTACATCAATACTTAGTTGTACTAATTTACTGATCTGTGTTATGTGTATGGCCCTGTCAAATGCTGACATTAAATCTATATAAATTACATCACACCAAAATTGTTCATTCATAGCTGTTATTATATTATTATAGAACATCATGTAAGAGGTATAATAGATCTTTTTTTAACATATGCATGCTGATATATGGTTTCCACTCCCAACCTATCCAGTTCTGACAATAACTTATCCAACATTATCTTCTCCATTATTTTTCCACAACATGAAAGTAGACTTAAGAGTCTATATGACTCTGGGTTGGTCCTACTCCCCTTTCTGTTAAAAACAGGTTTAATAAGCACATCTCCAATCTTGAGGAATCTCCCCATATTTATATGCCCGAGTGAATAATAAATATAATGGTACTGTAAGTTCTTGCTGAAGTGTTCTCTGGGCATTGTTACTAATTCCGTCTCCTCCCTGTGCTTTGTTTGGATCCAGTTTGTGCAGTTCTTTTTCAGTATAATCTAATTTGATTCCAGTATCTGGGTTTACCTTGGTGTCACAAGGACAACTTACCACCCCTTTTGTGGGACCAAACTGTTTTGCATAAGATTTTGTAAGTGTATCTATAATCTGTTACGCCTGAGAATACATTTTTGAATCTGCAAACATTTTATCAAGTGTGTCTTTACTCCTTCCACATCTTATGTATCTATAAAAAGGTTTCCTATTATGCTCAATATCTTTATAAAAATGTTCTTCAATTTTTTTCTTGATCTTGTTTCACACTATGCTTAATCTGTTTGTCCAGTTTCAGACAGGCCCAAAGATGAAAACTATCTAAATAAACTAGCCCTTGGTTGGAAGGTAACTGGAATAACTGAATAAAACCACAGCAAAATAAAATAAATCTTGTTTTAATACGAAAAGGTGAGCGCTTTCGCAATGAGAACCATTGCTTCATCAGACAATACATACAAAAACTAACCACTGTTAAATATACTAGATAAAATTCAAATCAACCAATCAAATTTACATACCAATTATAGTCATTAAGACCTAAATAGCTAAAGTATATTATTAAAGTAACAGAGTATACAAATGCATCTTTGTGTGCTAAGATAGCTGACTTGAAGTTATGTGTATGGGGCTATTTCAGTTTTCTTGACTTCAGGGCTGGTTTCAAAGGAACATTGTCATTTAAACCTAAACCCTTGTGTGCTTCCAGTCTCAAAATACATTTTACTTCCATATTTTCTGTGGAATTTACAATGTTTGTCCAGTTTGTTTATTTCAGTTTTCAAAGTTGCAGTTTGACCTCTCTTCCATTTCTTACATTTTTTGTCTCTCACCTTAATCAGATATCTTGTTCTTATGGAAATATATCCACTTAATGTTGTATGCCTAGATCCTGATGTTAAATATTTTTTTTTAAATTTTTTGAACTCAAACAATTTTTCTTTCAAAACTTTCCACATTCCGTATGCAGTTTTTCCACTGAACACCTCACTCCATTTAATTTTACATAGTGACTGTTTTGCTTCCATATAATCTGTAATTAACCTTCTGTGCATTGGCTTAGATTTCAGTTTGGCAGAATTATCTAGCAACAAATTAACCTTTATGACCCCATGATCATGTCTTACTCAAAGAATATAAAACAAAGCACTCAGAATGCTCAAAACAAATTTCTAGTTAAATAAAAATGTCGGAAACTGACATATTGATAAAAATATTCAAAATAGTTAAGAAAATGTTTGAAATAATGTCTGAATTGCACAAAATACATGAAGTAAGGAAAATGACTGCATTTTTTGCTACGTGGTACTTTCACATTATTTAAAGCTATTCAAGATATCTGAGGTATACAGAGTTTTCACAAGTTTGTGTAGTATTACAGTATAGTTATTTCGCAAAATACAGCCATTTCAAAGCATGTTTCACAAAGTACAGTATTTCAAAGAGTTTATTGTGCATTTTAATGTTATTACATGTACTTCGTGTGTGTGTGTGTTCATACATAATTACAAGGGCCATATTTGCAGTGCGTTTAAGCATACTTTGTTGGCATGGCTGAAGGATTTCAAAAACCTGGTCCACTTGTATATGATAATAATATTGCAGAGAAATGGAGAGTGTTTGAGCAAGAGTACGATGTTTTCATACAAGCTACATTTTCTGATAAAAAAGCATATACAAAAGCATTTATTCTGCTTAATTTAGCTGGTTCAGAAGTCATAGAAAGAAAGCATTCATTTGTGTATGCACCTGCTGTGTTTGTAGGAGAGGGGGGAAACTGTCATGTAGTGGTACCGTCTGAAACAAGGGAAGACACAGAGTGCTTAAAACATAAATTTAGAGAAATGTGTGACCCCCAAATGAATATTACAATGGAAAGGCACTTATTTTACACAAGGGATCAAAAGCCTGGTGAAATGTTTGCAGCATATATAACTGACTTGAGAAATAAGGCTAAAAAGTGCAGATCTGGTGATCTAAGGGATGAGTTGATAAAAGACAGACTTGTATGTGGTATTAACGATGATGCTGTGAGAAAGATTTTGGTTCATGACAGTGATTTAACTTTAAATAAGACCAATGAAATTTGTCAGATATATGAGCTCACAAAAAAGCACACAAATATGCTTACAAATGAGAAATGCATGCTTCCAGTATCTCTTAGTGTTAATGTTGATAGTATGCAGCACATGGTTAAGAGAAACAGGCCCAAGCAAATGGCAGCAACTATGAACCCTGTAACAGTCCCTAGTAAACCCTAGGAAATTTCAGAGCATGCATAGTCTCAGTGAAGTACAAGGGTGAGTCAGCAAACTCGATACATGTTCCCTCACCTAGCCTCATTTGGTTTAAATTCTGCCAGTGAAGTCTTCCAGCGTGATATGGAACACATTTTTTCTGGATATCCGTATGCTGTTAGTAGTTGATATTCTAGTAAGAGGTAATGGTGAAGCCAAGCATGACAAAAACCTCAAGAAAGTTCTGGAAAGAGCACATGAAGTGAATCTTAAGCTGAATCCACAGAAGTGCAAATTTAGGCTACAAGATGTTACTTATGTTGGTCATTTGTTTACCAGTGCAGGCTTACGACCAGATCCTTCCAGGCAAACACCAATTATTGAGATGTGTTTTCTTGGCATGGTTAACTACTAGGCAAATTCTTTACAGACTTGAGCCAACTTTCAGCACTGCTCAGAGAGTTGGCACACAAAGATGCATCCTGGTTAGAACACACCAAATACTTCTCAGAGGTACAGGCAAGCATAGGAGGACTATGGCTGACCAAGTTCGCAGATGACTGCAAACTAGGGGCCATAATTATTTCTCCAGCTGATACAGACACCCTCCAGATGGATCTCACTGAGATGGATACCTGGTGTCAAAATCATGGCCTCAAGCTAAATGCCAAAAAGTGCATAGTCATCCCCTTTGGAAAAAACATGTACCCGCGAACTACCACATAGGTGGTAGTCCCCTAAATACAGAAAATGTAATAAGGGATCTGGGGACCCAAGTGGATAGTAATCTCTCCTTTGATAATTATATTGCCAGGGAGGTTAGAAAAGCCTTCTATGTGGCCAACCTAATCACAAAAGGGTTAGCATCTAGAACAAAAGAGGTTATTGTGCCTCTCTACTCATCACTCATTAGACCCATCATAGAATACAACGCCCCATTTGGGATGTACCTTACAAGACACCTGCAACAGCTGGAAAGACCACAAAAGTACCTCACCAAGAGGATTACTGGCCTCAAACAGATGCCCTATGCAGCCTGACTCAAGAAACTCCAGTTGTACTTGGTTGCATACCGCTTACTCAGAGGTGATCTCTGCCTGACATACAAGGCCATTTCCAACCCAGAATTGATGGACATGCTCCACCTAACAAAAAACAAATCCCGGAGAGCCACACGCTCTAGAGATATAAACCTCACCACAACGATAAATAGGACATGCTGGAGGGATAGATTCCTATCCCAGAGACTCCCCATGCTTTGGAACAGGATTCCAATATACATCAGGCACAGCCCCTCATTAACACTCTTCAAGAGAAACCTTGATGGGTGGATGGGAAACAGAAAATTTACCCCGGGGATCACTGCAGTGGCTCTGCTGGACAGTGGCGCAGGGAACTAATGGCTCTGCTGGACAGGGGCACAGGGAACTAATCTAAGGGGGTGGCAAAAGTCAACACATTCTGGCTAGGCTTATAAATGCCCTTGGGCAGATAGCCTAGTACTTACCCATGAACCTATAAACCTATAAGAGCATTTGATGTCCTGAAACAGAGAATTGCCAGTCCACCAACTCTCAGATACTATGATGTTCACAAACCAGTAACTTTCTTGTGATGCTTCGAAGTTTGGTCCTGGTGCAGTCATTCTTCAAGGGGGTAGACCAGTAGTCTATGCATCCAGAACTCTAACCCAAACTGAGATACAGTATGCCAGATAGAGAAAGAACTCTTGGCAATTGTGTATGAGTGTTCGCAGTTCCATGATTATATTTATGGCTGCCCTATTCAAAACGAAACAGATCCCCAACCTCTAGTCACTATTTTGAGAAAGCCTATGCATACAGCTCCTGCAAGACTGCAACACATGATGTTGACATTGCAAAAGTATCATTTCAATCTTGTCTACACAAAAGGCAAACTTTTTTATCTTACTGACACTTTATCCAGATCACCCAGAAATACCACTGAACAGCATGTAAATGAGAAACTTGATTTTGAAGTCATGGAAGTGAGAAGTTTTTCTTCCACACATTTCGATGAGCTTAGAAGTCACAGAGCCTCAGATCCATTTCTTCAGAACCTCAACCACTTTATCAATCGAGGATGGCTGTCAAAGCAATCATATTTTCCTTACAGAGATGAGATTTTGAGTGATTGTTCCAAAATCCTTACAGCAAGAGTACATTACCATCTTGCATCATGGCCACCGAGGAACTGATTTTACCAAAAGAAGGGCAACAGGACTAGTAGTTTGGCCTTCTATGTCAAAGGATATTGTGAAAGTACTTTAATTTTGTTCTGTATGTAATAATACTAAGCTACATCAACAAAAAGAACCACTTCAGCTAAAACAGATTCCTGAACTATCTTGGTCGGCAGTAGCTACAGACATTTTTGAATGGAATGGTCAATGTTACTTGGTGTTAGTAGAGTCTTATTCAAACTGCAGGCAAAAACAAAACCATTGAACCAGATAAAGTCCAGACCAGGGTCCAAAAATATAATGCAAAAAATCCAAGCAGGCAAAGGACATGCACAGCATAAAACCAAAAAAATGTATTTAGTAAAAAACATGTAAGCGCTTTGGCGTAGTACTCCTATGCTTCATCAGACATAAAATTCTGTCACAAGCCTAAACATTTTAAACACTGTTAAACCAATCACTAATAGCAACCTGTTTCCTTCCAATTAAATAATTAGTGGAAACCAAGTGATTTAAGGTAACCTAACACTTTAGCAAAATAAGTACATTTTTAGTATGTTCCAACCAAAACTTGTATAATAGATTTCAGATATAATAGATGAGGCATACATTGCAGATATCTAAACAGTATAATATGCATCATACATAAACTAAGTTTAAATTAACTAAGTATACAACTTGTATGAAATTTATGTGTTTGTTTTTTGTACAGCTTAGCAGATTGATGAACGATCATGTAGCAGTTCTAGTTTTTTATTCTAAACTTCTTATAAGGTGTATACTTAGTTAATTATGTAGATGGCAGGACTGTTTCAGCATTTGTTGATGCAGTTCTGCATTACATTTTTCGAAACATCAGTATATCTGCAACAGGATGATGAGATGGTTTATGTATGATGCATATTGTACTGTTTAGATGGCTGCAATGTATGTCTTATTTATTGGTTTTATGCCGTGCGTGTCCTTTGCTTGCTTGGATTTCTTGCATCTTATTCAAACAGGTTGGAGATGACCTACTTCCAAATCTAGCATTCAGCACTGCCATTACTAAGCTGAAACATCATTTTGCAGTCTATGGTAGTCTGCACAAAGTTGTTTCTGACAATGGTACGCAGTTTACAAGCCAGCAGTTTAAGAGATTTGTTGAAGAGTGGATTTTATTCATGTTACGAGTAGTGCTGAGTACCCACAGTTAGATGGTTTGGCAGAACATGCAGTTCAAAGTGTGAAGCAGTTATTAAAGAAGTCGAAATGAGACAATAGTAATGTTTTTCTAAATCTCCTGAATCTCAGAAATATTCCTCGTGAAAAACATCTTGGTTCACCTACACAAAGGCTTTTGTCGAGACAAACCAGAACCACACTACCTATCAATAGAAATCTGCTGGTTCCCTGTGCTAATAACAACAAAGCAGTGAGAGCTCAACTTATGCAAAGCCATTTGTCCCAGATGTCTTGCTATGATGAGTCCAGCAAACTGCTCAATCCATTACAAGAAAGGGAGATAGTGATGATGCAGGCATCCAAAGGTTTTGATTGGACTGGAGTCGTGAAATGTGTATGTCTAGAACTGAGATCATACATTTTGGAATTACAAGGAGTAGAATTTAGGCAGAATCGGAAACATTTAGTACTGGTGTCCGAACCTGTATTGCAGCATCTTGCCTGTGATAAAGACTCTAGATATCAGAGTGAGTTATCCAGTGTTCCAGTTCCAGAGGACATTCCAGCAAATATTCCTGTTCCTGAGAAGGTTTCCGAAACTCCTGAATCAGATTTGTTCACCAATAACTGTCCCTTGCATGTCTTTTTCAAATGTCATTTTATTGTGAGCAATTCAAAGCGGGAGGATGTAGATCATTATGTATATATACTTTTAAGAAGCTTTCCATGGGGATGCACATGTGTATAAATACTGAGCATGTGCGAGCCAGACTGCCATTTTGTAGACAGCTGTCAAGATGTAAGCATGCATGTATGTAATGGTCTGTCAGTTAATCAGTTCATTTATATTTTATGTTGCCGCTATCGATCCTGATGTGTTTCTATATAGTAAAGCATATAACGAACTACCCAACTGTTCATCTTGAATCAAGACACAGGACGAGCGACAAAGGCCATTCCTTTGTTTTAGAACAAAGCAGCACTATAAACCTCATCTAGTTTGCAAAATTACAGTTTGCTGTACATGTTTCGGATCTGAAACAGAGAAATCCATTTTGTCATTTGCAATGTCTGAAGTAATTCTACTAGAGAAAATCCATCTTGACTTTTTTCATATTTCAGTATAGGTGTAACAAAGTTTATGTGGAAAACACCTGAGAAAAGGTCTAAATATAGATTTATTTATTCCCATTGGAGAAAAGCTCTTTGTACTGATGTGTGTAGCAAACACCCCAGGATTACAATCCAGTGTTGTTGTTGTTGTTGTTGTTGTATCTTTCGGCTTCTCCCGGTCCAGTGTGATGCAGCCAAAACAGATTTTTGAATGTTCTCTTGGAATCTTAGCCTGTACATATGATCTCTTACCCAAGTGAGTGTTTCCTGACACTTCAAAAAAGATTCTGCAAAGATAAGCAAGTTGTCAAAATATGTAAAGTGATACCCTGAACCTGAAATGGGCTATAATTGGAGCTAGTCACTTTGTGAACACTCTTGGAGCAGCGAATAGACCAAAGGGAAAGGCACAGAATTGATAATGTGAGCCAGGCACATAAAGCCTTATGAAATGTCTGAAGTCTGGACAGATAGGAATGTGATGAGCATTTGTTTTAATCTAAGGTTTCCAAAAAACTCAAATGAGGAAGAAAAAGTAACAGGTTGTGAAGTGAAAGCATTTTGAACTTGGGCACTATCACAAACTGGTTTAGTGAAGAAAAATCCAGAACCAGTCTTCAGTCATTTTCTTTCTTTGAAAGCAGAAACATTCTTGAATAAAAAACTCTTCCCAGCTGGGAAGGAGGGACTGTTTTCTATTATACCCTGAGAAAGCATATGCTGTAGGATAGGGGGGAGCACAGGGATTTGGTCTTGGGGATATGAAATAATTAGCTGGAAAGTAGGGATTTCTTCCCACTGCCATCTATAAACATGCTGAATCAGTCTTAGAACCCATTTGTTTGAAACAAGCTGTTGCCAGAGAGAGATAAATATTCAGACTTTCTGGAAGGGATAAGGAACTGCCAGGCTGGGAGGGGAAACAAGGCCTCTTACATAGTCGCTCCGACTTCTCTGACCTGTTCTTTGTTCTGACAGGAGTCCTACTTACTTTTGGAAACCTCTCTGGCATTGATTTTTAAATGCTTGCTTACCAGCATTTTTGCTTAGACTGTTTGTTTTATTTCTTGTCAAAACTGAATGAGAGAGCAGAAAAACCCTTGGAAAATTTTGAGGAGACCGGATGAAAAATCTGAAAATCTGAAAGATTCCCTGTATCAGCTTACCCTCTCATTAAATTTTTTTGATAACCTCTGCAGTGGTGGGCAAGGTGAGAATGGGTCTTCTTTCCCTGGGGAAACTAAGCAACACAACCTGATAAAATTTCAATAGTAGTATAAAGTTACTTTCCCCAATAAAAACCAGAGTAAAAAGCACTTTAGTACACCTTATCAGCCCCAAAAGTAATTTAAACACAGTTTCTCTACAGGAAAAAAAAAATAGTTTTAGAATATTTAAATCAACTTTTAAACTACCAAACACAAAAGTGCACTCCCGTTTAAAAGTATAGCAAATTGGTGTGGCAGTCAATAAAAACACATATCCCCTGTTTAAAATATATTTAATAGGAAAGCAAATTTAAATATTAAAAATAATATGTGGAACATTTTTCCCCAAAGGGAACTTATCTGCCCAGATATCGAACAGCACACGACAACCATAGATTCTCAAAAGCCCACAGAGGAGCACTCTGTTCACAGGCAGAAAAGCTCTGAATGGTTTGGAGCTCAAACCTGCGGTGGCCAAGACTGTCTAGGTAACAGTGTGGGTGATGGAAGGAGGCCTGAAGTTTTGGAAGTTATCTGACTGTTATAACCTCTACATGAAATCACCCACATAGCTTAGGCTGCTGCAGTGTTCAATATAAAGAACGTTTATTGTGATTTCTTAACAACAGCCCTATATTCACCAATATATCAGTGTTGCAGTAATGCTAAGAGATGGGACAATTCACAAAGCTTTTAGATAGAACGGGAGGGGAAAAAGACAAAAAAAAAAAAAAAAACTGGAATCCAGTAACCCTTGAATTATGGAACTGGCAAACTGAGTTCTAGCTCTGGAGAAGGCATCCGTCTTGTAATGTTTTGTGAAAGTGCGAATGGAAGACCAAGTTGCTGCCTGCAATACAGATCTGGAATCAAGTTCTTTAAAAAGGTACTATAATACTCTATAGCTCTTATATAATGAACTTTGACCTTACCTAGAAAATATTTACCTTGTAAGCAATAAGAAAAGGAAATGACAATTGACTGGTTTGTTTGGATACTGAAAGAAATTGCTTTTCACCATCAATGGAAATGAACAGATAATCAGGTTTTCTGATTTCCTTAGTTTTGTCCAAATGAAATCTTGGTTGCCTAGGGACATCTAGTAAATGGATAATTCTTTCACCTGTATTTTGAGGGTTAGGAAAAATGTCGGAAGACATAACCACCGTCTCTGAGACGCTTTACTGACTACCTTAGGCATAACGGACAGGACTGTTCTATGAGACATGTTGTCCTTTTGAAAAATGAGGAAAAGTGAAATTGGCATCAATGCTGGTGTCTCAGAGACCCTTTTAGCACACAACAGAGCAACAAGGTGGACTGCTTGTGCAATATTTTAAAGAGGCAGAAGAAGCTGGTTCAAAGGGTGATAAAGTTAAATACATTATCCCTATCTGATAGGAACCCAATCTTCTCTTTTGGCACCAAAAAGAATATATTTTCTACTTAGATATACATAAATTATCTAGCTGCAGATATTTAGCCTCCTTTATTAAATGTAGCACATCATCAGAATAAAGGTGACTAAAATAAATGAAATATTTATCATCCCTACCATGAGTTGGAGGGTCTTCATGTTTGAGTGAATAAGTGAGCTCTACTTCTGTCTGAACATGTCCATCCCTTGGGCTACTATATCATAACTGTCCTTGGCTTGTTGGAAGAGAAGGGAAAACCAATGTTGTCTGGGCTAAATGTGGGTCAGCAAGAGAATTTAATGATCATTTTTCTGATTTTTTTAGGAGGACATTTTGAATAACAGGAAACCGGGGGGGGGGGGGGGGGCATACAATTTCCCTTTTCAAGTGAAAAATAAATAATTTATTACCCAGAATTCCTTGCTTCCAGGTGTCCTAGAGCAAAATATTCTGAGCTGATATTTCAGTCTGGAGGTAAAGAGCTCTATCTCTGGAGGTACCCCACTAGTGAACAATCTGTAAGAAGACCTCCTTGTTCAACATCCATTTGTGGAGTTCTACCTTTGATCTGCTTTGGCAATCATAGGATCATATAAATTTACTAGACTAATGGCCCCAGGGCCCTTACAAGCCTAGCCAAGCTCAACCAGTGTTCCCAAGGGTATCTGGTTCAGCCAGACACTAAAATCAACACCTATTGCACCTGTCCAAGAGGGACACAGGAGGAGCTCCCAGAGTGAATTTCCAGTTACCCATCCAATCATCCAAATTACATTTAAATTGGGCCAATGAGGGGATTTGTTTAACATGAATAGGAAGCTTGTTCCAAAGATGGGGCAACCTCTGTGAGATAAATCTGTCTCTCCAGCAAGTGCTGTTGATGTCACTTACCAGGTTTATGTCCTTTGAGCGAGTGACCAATGTGTCATTTGACTTGCAAATGTGCAGCACTTCCATTAAGGTTGGGTCAGAGATTGCTGTATATGCAAGGCATGGGTCGTCTCTGTGCAGTCTGTATGACACAGAGTAAAGTGACAATGATTTCAGTCTGTCCACATAAGACAGATCTTGAAGACCCTGAATTTTCTTTGTAAGGTATTTTTGTGGTTTCTCCAATTGCTGCAGGTGTTGGGAAAGGAACATACCAAAGGCAGCATTGTACTCTATTATTGGCCTGATGAGGGAAGAGTACAGGGGGGTTATAACCTCTTTTTTTCCCTGGAGGCAATGCCCTTAGTTATAAGATAAGCGATATAAAACGCCCTTCTTACCACTGTGGATACATGGTGATCGAAGTTAAGTTGTTGTCAACCTGTATGCCCAGATCTCTCACCACTGACTGTGTGCTTAGGGTATTGCTATTGATTTGGTAGTTTGCAGGAACATCACCTTTGCTGAATGGGATGTTAATGCATTTTTTGCATTAAGTTTAAGATCATGACTTTGGCACCAGTCTTTAGTCTGCGTAAAACCTTCTTGCAGAATGTTAATATTGCCATGGGTTTCGATGATCGCTCCCAGTTTGCAGTCATCAGCAAACTTTGTCAGCCACAGTCTTTTAATTTTAGCCTGTACTTCAGAGAAGTAGATTCTGAACAGTAGGGGTCCTAGAACCAATCCCTGTGGTCACCACTGGTTATGGATCTGCTGGAGAAGGTGGAGTCCCCTATTTCTACCATATGAGTTCAATTAGTGAGCTAGTTTACAACCCACCTGGCAATATGTGGGTTAATATCCAGCTGTTTGAGTTTATCAATGATGCTTGAGTGGGGGATTATGTCAAAGGCCTTGCTAAGTCTAGGTAGGCCGTATGCACAGATTTGCCCTCGTCTAGGGCTTTCGTGACTGTCTCGAAGAAGTCCACCAAGTTTAACAGGCATGATTTCCCTTTGACAAAGCCAAACCGGGTGGGGTCGAGTGTCTGGAGATTTCCTGTATGTTTGTTAACAAGTTCCATGATGATTTGTTCCATGGCCTTGTAGATCAGGCTGATCAGGCTAATGGGTCTATAGATCCTGGGATCCATGGATGCAACCCCTTTGTGCAAAGGGATGATGGGTAACTGTTTTCCATTCCACTGGGACAAAAGCAGTGCTTAAGCTGTGATTGAAAAGCGTGCCCAATGGTGATGCTTATTCCTGTTTTAACCCATGTAGAACACAGCCCGTGATGTTGTCAGTTCCCATAGAGGTTGTGTTTTTGGCCTTGGAGAGGGCGTTTAAGACCTGCTCCTCTGAGATATTAGGTGGGGGACAGGTGTTAGGGATGCTTTGGGGTATATGTGGTGGGGACAGGGAAGTGAAGTTTTCATTGAACCTTTCAGCCAGCAGGTTTGCTATATCCATGGGTCCTGTATATGTAGTACCATTAACTACAAGTTCAGCACAAATCTGGGCCTTACCTTTGAGGTTACGGATGTAACTAAAGAACGCCTTGTGGTTATCCTAATTTAGGGAATTTAATTTGGATTCAAAGTTAGCATTGAAGGACTTCACTAGGAGTCTTATTTGCTTGTTTAAGTTGAGGAGGAAGTGCTTCCAGTTTTGAGACTGTTCCTTCCTACTCTTAGACAGCAATTTATTTCTCCTATTGTACAGTCTACTAATGGCAGCTGTCCACCAGTCAGTTTTGTTTTTCCTTTAAGATCTTGCTTTGGTTCTATCAGGTACAGCAGAGTCAATACAATGGTACAGGTGCTCACATAAAGCATTGGTGTATAACTCAGTATAGGGTGCCTATTCCATCAGAGGGGGGAGGGGCTATGAAGCTATTTATGCTGTCACATAAGACGTTGTAATTGGCCTTGGAGAAGATTTTAGTCTAGTTGTTGCTAAGATGGGGTCTTGTGTTATAGTTATTCTAGCGAGGCTGATTTGTGGTCATATCTCACCAGGGATGGCCCACACACACTGGGGGTGGTGCACACCAGATCCAGGATGTTTGAGCCCCTTGTGGGTGTGTCAACCAGCTGATTCAGGGCATTAGAGTTAACAAAGTCCAGGAATCTTTGGGCAAATGAGTTAGAACACGTATAATTTACGAAGTCAATGGATGGGTAATTAAAGTCACCCAAACCCAGGCTGTTTGGCTGTATTTTCACTGACTCAAGTAGATCTAAGTAGGCCAAGTGGATGTCCTGATTCATGGAGGGTTTCCTATAGCTGGCAATGACCTGCAGAGGGGTCTTACCTCAGTCAATTGCACCTGAAGTAATTCAAGGGAATCGTGCTGCTTAATCAATCTAGAGGCATATTTATCTTTAATGAATATTGATGCACCACCTCCTTTAGTTCTCACACCCTCAGTTTGTGGTCTGAACATGTGAAAGTAAATGTAGCCAGGTATAGCTGGGGTGCTTTCCGCAGCTTTAAACCAGGTCTTAGTGACTGCACAAATGTCAGCATCTTCCAAGGTGAGGACTGCTTCCAGTGAGTGCAGTTTCTGGTTTAGACTTCTAGCATTTAGCAGCATGACCTTGAGGTTGTTTTTAGAGGGTATTTTTATGTCGGGAATTTTGTTTTTGTGACATTGCTTAAAAAGGCCCTATGGGAGTGGCAAGAGCCTTAGCCAGTAACTGAAATCTGAGGGGTGACAGATGAAGACCATCTTTGGCAAAGCATCAAGGTCTGTCAACCATGTCATTCCAGGCTGACAGATACTGGATCCCCTTTGAATGACACCAGAAACTAAGCCACTTGTTGAAGTCAATCATTCTTTGTTTGTATTGAGGTATCATCCTAGGCAAAGGTAAAAATGCTGCTTAAGGCTTGGGAGATAACAGCCTGAGACACAATCAGAGAGTTCAGTCATGTCTCACTTCATATAGTCCAGTGAGGTATGTCTCACGTCATTCACACCAACATGGACTATGACACAGGTGTGTGTGTGTGTGTGTGTGTGTGTGTGTGTGTGTGTGTGGGTGTGTGACTGTGTGTGTGTGTGTGTGATGTGGCAAATCCTGATACCTGACAGATATCTGACCATGACTTTTTCCTTATCCAGCCTGGTGAGAAGGACATCGGGGGGGTCTCACAATTGAGTCAACTGCACTCACTGGAAGCAGTTCTCACCTTGGAAGATGCTGACATTTGTGCAGTCGCTGAGACCTGGTTTACCACTGCGGAGAGCACCCCAGCTAAACCTGGTTACATTTACTTCCACATGTTCAGACCACAAACTGAGGGTGTGAGAACTAAAGGAGGTGGTGCATAAATATTCATTAACAATAAATACGCCTCTAGATTGGTTAAGCAGCACAATTCCCTTGAATTACTTCAGGTGCAATTGACTGAGGTAAGACCCCTCTGCAGGTCATTGCCAGCTATAGGACCCCCTCCATGAATCAGGACATCCACTCAACCTACTTGGATAGATGTTAATTATGCCTTTGGGGCTAGATTGGTTAAGCAGCACAATTCCCTTGAATTACTTCAGGTACAATTGACTGAGGTAAGACCCCTCTGCAGGTCATTGCCAAGTATAGGACCCCCTCCATGAATCAGGACATCCACTTGGCCTACTTGGATAGATGTTAATTATGCCTTAGGGGCTTGACTGGTGAGACACTGCTGAGTGATATATTATGTATTCTATGTTCTGCAGAGGATGTATGATGTGAATCGTGCCTGTGTTTGTGTTTGGGAGATCTCTGATGTTGATGTTTAGGTAAACTTCTATTAGGGACCTCCACATATGTAGGTTTATGTGTTGTTGGTTTGATAGGTGCAGGAGGTGAGGCATGCAAGCTGACAACCTGTTTAATATCAGATGAGCTGACTAGTGAGTGAGACAGCCTGGATTCTAGGTTCTTGATATAGATGCATCTCTCACTTAATGAATTTATGTGGACTAGAAGAAGTGGGTTGTCGGTGTACATGAGGCAATTGCTACATTGCCTCAGGATGCCCATGTTGACTAGGCTGACTGGAGAAACTGTAGGAAATTGTCTGTTCATAATGCTAGGTAAGTTGATGTGGTCAGAAAACAGGGAGAGAACAGGAAGGACCAAGTCCAGGAGAAGCAGACAAAAATACGAAGGACTAGTGGGTAATATCTGTGTTGGTACCTCAGCAGCTTTGATGAATGCATCACCTGTCAGTGAAGGACAACTGTGAGAGCTCACCAATGGAGCACCAGCAGAGTACTAAGGGAAAATCTGCAGGCAGACATGTTTGCGTCTATAACCATCAAAGGTGCCTACCGCTGCTTGGAAATGCGTGCTGTGCAAACAAGCACAAATTCAAGCAAACACAGTGCTTATGTAGCAAATGAGAGCAAACTGATTTAAACAAATTAACCAGCAAAAAAGCTCAAAACTGAGAACTTTTCCAGCAACCTTCAATCAGATGAGTTCTAACTGCACACTGCTGCTACTCGGGTGAAGAGGAGCCCTCTCCAACAAAAGATGGCCTGGTTTAGTGCACAAGTTATACAAATAGAACTAGATTCAGCAGGTCTGAATCTAGTCTATGCTAGAGCAAACAAAGTGCAACAATTTTAGGGAAAAAAAAAACAGTTCAAATAAGCAGTGATATGCTAAAAATGTAGTTCAAAAGAGCAATATACAGTGAAAATGTCTACTTAAGTTTTGCAGAGATCAGCAGATGCCTTGGATTGATCAGATAAATACAGCAGAACAACAGCTGGTCAGAAAACTGCAAACTTTTCTGAGGGAATGTAAAACTGCTTGGAGAAAAAGGTTGTATAGATTAGCAATGCCCCAAGCCATCACTGCTAACCTGTCTAGGTGGTAAAATTTTGTATACCCCACCCTGCTTGTTGGCATATCACATGTCGGTTATATTGTCTGTCAGAACTCAAAGAATTCCTGTGGAACAATTGTGATAGAAAGACTGAAGAGCCAAAACTGATGCTTTCATCTCTTTTATGTTTATATAGTTTTCCTGTCCTTTTTTTGACTAGATTCATTGTACCATGATTCCTTTTGAACAAGCTCCTCAGGCGAGACACTTTGAAGAGGAGGGGGAATTAGGGAACTCCTAGGTTTATCTGCGCAATCTACCAATGCAGCTCCTTCTTCATGAATAGAAGAAGAGTAATAGGGAAAGAAAGAGGAAGACAGTGTTATGTCCAAATACTACTGAATTTCGCTCATGGGCAGTCTGTCAAATAGGATCATCTGGATGGTGGATGCCATACACCCCATGCTTCTCAGAATCTTTCTTGTGGGAGTCAAAGATAGGTTTACCAGAAATAGAAAGTAGTCTGTTGAGAAAAGAGTGTTGCCTTAAAGACGATTTGAGAAGACAGCCTAGGGGATTCAGAAAATGTGTAGGGAGAAGGTTGGATTTGTTGAAATTCAGAATGAAGCCTACATTTTGAAAGAGACTTATGGCAAGTTGTAGGACCAGACGAATTTTGTGAAGGGAAGTGGCTTGAATCAGAAAATCATTTAAGTAAGTGTAGATATGGATAGCTTGATGCCTGTAGAATGCTACAATAAGAGCTATACACTTGAGGCAGTGGATATCCCAAAAAAAGCAAATCAGTAAACTGAAAGTGCAACACAAAGGCACAGAATCGTATGAATTTCTTGTGAAGAGGGTGGACTAGAATGTGTAGATAAGCTTCCTTGAAGTCCAAGGTAGCCAAAAGCTTTTGGGAAAATCAAAGGAAAAAAACTTTTTTGAGAAACAGCACTGTGAATTCTGGAATGCTCTAAAAGGTGTTAGGAAAAAGATGGAGTAGAAATCCTTTCCTTTTTGATTTGGAGGAACAGATTCTATAACACTCTGGTGCAAATGTACTGTTAAGATTGACTTTTAAAACCCAAGTGTCTGCTGTGAGGACTTCTAGTGGCAGACATTGCCCGGCTTGGATGAGTACTTTATTTGACTATTTAGGACAGGGGACTTATTTGACTATTTAGGACAGGGGACTTATTAGGACAGGGGACTTATTTGACTATTTAGGACAGGGGACTTATTTGACTATTTAGGACAGGGGTGTGTGTGTGTGTGTGTGTGTGTGTGTGTGTGTGTGTGTGTGTGTGTGTGTGGTCAGTAGCTAGAAAGTTTATCCTGGAAGGGGCCAGACACATTCTGCCAGTTTGTTTTGGATGTTTTGCCTTTTTGTTGAGTGGACTTCTTGTGGCAAAAAATGCATAGCTTGGGTGGAGTAATTACTTTTTCAATTCTGTAATGTGAAAGAAAAAGTTATTTATCCCCATGCAAAGTTTTACCGTTTCTTCTATTTTTTTTTTTTTTTTTTTTTTTTGAAAAAATCTCTGCAGAACTTGGGAGTGGGAGGCAAAAACAAAGTCCTTGTCTAAAGGAGCATCTAAAAAAAGAAGTTATGTCTTACCATAACGTTCCATCTGTGTCGATCTTCAATTATCCTTGACTGTGGGTTCGGTTCCATAACTTGGAACCGACTCGGACATTATTCCAGCTCAAGCCTTCCAAAAACTCTCCATCTTAGCTCTACCTGTAATGCTCCTCTCAAGATTACCTCAGATCGAGTTTGCATAAAATAGTGACAGACAAGAAATAACAGAATAGAGACTATATCTGTAATCATAGAGGAATAATCCAGTATAATAGGACATATCCGTTCCACCAAGAGGCCCGAAAGGCTGGGGGAAGGAGGGTGGGAATGTCAAGGATAAATGAAGATCGACAACACAGATGGAACGTTATGGGAAGACATAACTTCTTCATCTGCTGTTGTCAAGCTTCACTTCATCCTTGACTGTGGGACACAGTCCCCAGCTACTGAAATATTGGAAGGTCTCACAGAAGAATGTTCCTGACTGAGCACCATCGAGCCAAAGGATGCTCGAGCCATAGAGACTAGATCCGACTTGTAATGAATAATAAATGTATGTGGGAATGCCCAGGTAGCCACTGCACATATATCATCTAAAGAGGCTCTTGCATGGAAGACTGTAGAAGCAGCTATTGCTTTCATAGAATGTGCTTTTACAGGCATTGGGAGCTGTACTTTCCTTTTGTTATAAATGAAAGTTATGCAGTCTTTAAGCCACTTAGCCAGAGCAACCTTAGAAACTGGTGTGCCCAGAGAAGCAGAAGAGAATGAAACAAACAACTGATCAGATTTTCTAAATTCCTTTGTTCTGTGAAGATAAAAACATAATTGTCTGTGAACATCTAGTAAATGCAGACAATATTTGCCTTTGTTTGAAAATTTTGGGAAAAATACTGGAAGTTGTATAGTCTGATACTAGAGTCAGATACTACTTTCAGTAAAATGTAAGGATTCGTTCATAGTGAAAAACTGTCCTTATGAAAGATTAGGTAAGGAGGCTTGCAAGATAAGGCCTGTAACTCAGATATTCTTGTAGCAGAAGTAATATCAACTAAAATAAGGTCTTCCATGATAAATACTTCAAATCAGAACTCACAGCTGGCTCAAATGGGGAATTAATTAAAGATAACAGTGGATTCAAGTCCCAAGGAGTAGACAGATCCTTATATGGAGGTCTCAGCAATAAGGTTCCATTTACAAGGCTTAAAGTTTGTGTGACATTAGTGCTGTATCACTAAGACCTTTATGAAAATTTGAAACTGCAGCTAGGTAAACTTGTATAGTTGAAGAGGATGCTCTGCCTCAAAAAACAATGCTAAAAATTCTAAGACCTTATGAACGGGTGCAGAAATGGGTCAAATTTGCTGTCTGTAGCCCATTTTGAAAATTTTTGCCCCTTGCTGTTGTATAATCATCTAGTTGAAGGTTTATGAGAGTCTAGAATAATACACTGAACTGGGGCAGTAAGGCTAGTATGCCTGGCAATCATTGGAACTGGAGAAGCCATGCAGTGAGTTTGAGATTCTGGCGATTTGGGTGAATGAGTCCCTCTGGATGGGGCAATAGAACTGGAGCTTGGTCCAGAGTCCATGGTTCTTGAATTAGATGAGGCCACAGAAAGGGAAACTACATCTGTCTAGGCCAGAAAGGAGCAATGAGAATTATCTTGTTCTTTGACCTGTTGGCTTTCGTCAGAAACTGGGATATGAGTGGAATTGGGGAAAAGGCATACAGAAGATTGGGGGGGGGGCAATCATGGAGAAGAGCATCTCTCAGTGACTCCCCCAGAGGGGAGATCAGGGTGAAGTAGCTGCTGCATTTGTTGTTCAGAAGAGAAGCAAAGAGATCGCAGCAAGGCTGGCCCCATCAACAGCATATCCTTTCCTCCACCAAAGGATTGAGAAACCACTCATGAGGCATTAGAATGCTCCTGCTCAATTTGTCTGCAATCATGTTGGAGCTTCCCCGGAATATGTGCTGCAACTAGAAAGCAGTCAGTTGAGATTGCCCATTGCCAAACTATGAGAGTTTCTCGACGAAGAGGGTAAGATCTGGTTCCTTGTTTGTTGATGCACCAAACCACTGACATGTCTGTTTAGATCACAATCATTCTCAAGAGGAGGGTTTCTTGGAATGCTTGCAACGGTAGGAGCACAGCCCTCATCTCTAGAACACTGATGTGCAAATTGGCCTCCAACTGTTACAAAATACCTAGGACTGTCTTTCCCAGATAATGCCTCCCCACCCTATCTGGAATGCATCTATGGTCAGTATGGCTTGGGGTTGTGGACGGACAAAGGATCAGCCCAGTAGAATGTCACTGAAATGAAACCACCAACTCAGGTCCTTTTTGCATAAATTTCTGATCCAAATTTGATGTGACATTGGTTGTGTCATTAATGACCACTGTGATGCCAGGTCAAGACTGCAAAATGATTGCAAAAGGCTGTGTACCATCATCCTACTTCTGCAATTTATACTGTGAATATATCATGCAAAATGCTAGGTTAGACAAATCAGATGCTGGAATGAAAACTGATGGGAGAAATTTCAACAAAGCAATGACTGGTAATCACAACAGTTAAGACTGAAATACCACCTTGTGCTGATGCAAGCAGGGCCTGTGCTTCCAAGTTCACAGTGACTTTTTCAGCAAAAACACTCCAGATCTGCACTAAATACTGCAGTGTCTTTAGTGCTGAGCAGTAGCAGCTTTTTTTTTTTTTTAAGACTCTGCTAGTGTCGGCTCCAACAGCTTTAAGAAAAAATTACTGCTATTACTCATCATTAAGGAAGTGCAGTGTTTGGCGTGGATCTGGAGCATTTTTGCTGAAGAATTTACTGCACAGGTCTGGCTTGCATCAGCACAAGGTGGTGTTTCAGAAATATCAACAACCTCAGCTATGCAGATGGTACCACTTTGATGACTAACTAAATCTCATATTCTTTGGTTACATAATGCAAAGACAGGATTCAGTGGAGATTTTATGTGAAACCAGATTTGATAAGGATCCAACAAGTTGCGGGTGGGGGTAGGGTGGAAAACACCAGCCAGAATAATAAACTGATTGTACTGGATAATGTGCCACAATAAGCACTTAAAATTTCTAGAAATATGTTATGTCCACACACATCTAAATTCTGCCAATCTGTGCTAATATCACAAAAAAAGTTTGCAATGTATTCAGACACAGAAGTTAAAGACGTTCCAGTACAAAAAGTCCAAACATCAAAGTACCAATGTGCCAAACCAGAGTTAAAAATTAGCTCCACATAATTTAACCATGTTAAACTGCATTAAAATGTTTAACAGCAATTTAAACTATATTATCCTGTCAGGGAGAACAGTACATTCAAACAGTTTCACTTGCAGTAAAAATGACATTCTGAAGTTAAAAATACACAGAGCACAGTCATGCACATAGTAAGTAATGTATAAATGTTGAAAATCCATTTTCTGCAATATATTCCTGTCATAAGATGAAAAATCAGAGTAAACACAGGAGCAATTAATTTGCAGTTCTAACTTCTGACTGCATGAAACAGCCCCTGGTATCAAACACACACACACACACACACACACACACACACACACACACACACACACACACACACACACACACACACACACACACATATATAGTATACGTACAAATACAGAAACATAATAATACATCTAATAATAAAATGAGAGGAAGGAGGCCCAAATGGGGCTTATCTGGGCAGTAAGCTGGAAAAATCAGCAATGGATCCTGTGAAGAGTCAGAGGACTTTCTTCTTTGGATGGCAGAAAAAGGCTGAGCACTCGCTTCCAGTGACAGCTGAAAATTTTCTGCTCAGGATATGCTTAGCTAATCAGCTGTCACAGACAGAGAGTGAGAGGGAAGTTTGAGCTTTTCAAAGCTGGCCAACACTGGGTTATCTTGACAGATAACCCCGAAATATTTCTGAGGTTGTGGAAATGATGGACACATGTTTTTACATAGATTAGTTGATTGCAAACAGTACTTCATCTAGTTCCAAGGAAGTTCTTACCTGTGTATATTCTGCATTGATAAGACCTACTATTGAATACAGTGCCCCTTTTGGGATGTATCTTACTAGGCATACCAAGCAACTGGGAAAGACTGCAGAGGTCCCTAACAGAACATACTGCAGGCTTAAAAGAAAATAGCTACCAGGAGAAGCTGTAAACACTGTCCCATTACTTAGTGCCCCATATTGTCCTTAAAGGTGATCTGTATCTTGCATTTGAGGCCATTGGGGCTCTAGTAGTCCAAGACTTCTTACATCTCCACAAATCAAACACTCCCACAAACACTAGAACCAGGCATCTAAATTTGCTTCAACAAATAAACAAAACACAGTGTAGAGACAGATTTCTCATGTAATGCTTACACTTTCTCTCTTATTTTCACTCCAAATTAAGCATGAGACACACTTTCTTCCTTCAAAAAGGAGTTTAACAACAGGATGGGTGTCCACAAATACACCCCATGGTATGACTGGCCTGTTGCTCCTTGAAAAAGGAGATAAGGTCTAAGGGTGGGTATTGGCAAGGCATCACTGGCCACTTGGTCCAGTTACCTAGTATTTCTATGATTCTGTGATTGTGCATATGTCTGTTAGCAAATGAAAAGGCAAGATTAATCTAATATCACCAGGAAATTGGATGCGGTTTAGCAGACTTATTTAGTAAATGCTTGTGTAAAACTGATTAGTATGGACCAGGCTATTCATATAGTATATGCAGTACTATAAATGTATTCTGTGCATTATGTTTAGTATCCTGTTGTCCTGCCATTATCACAGTACACAAACCTGAACTATAGCAATGCCAGTTGGCTCACAAAAAGAACTGATATATTTTTGTATGGACACTAGTGAGCCTAGTCCACTGTTGTGCCCTAAGTTCACCAGTGCCATAGGGAAGATCACTGTCTAGCAAGACTGTACTATACAGTACAGCATAGGAAAACCGCTTGATAAAGTATGATGTTTGATGTTCCTTATGAGGTAGCTGTACCCAGCTCCACTGTGCTCCACCATCATACCCATACAGTAGGAATTAGTTGAAAGTTCTCTTTTATGCAGTTTTTATTAACACAATTTCAAACATGATGAATCAAACATATAACAAGATATGTCACTTATTGGGAATAATGTGAATTCTATAAACATGTTTAGAATGGAAAACCAAACACTTTTGATTGACTTACAAGATCAAATTATAGGTAATAAATTGGTGGTCAAATCATTATTACATATTGAGCAATGCGGAGAAGATAATTTACCCACTTCTGCCAGTTTACAGATAATCACTATGCACTAACATATATTGCTGATAGGATTTTTGGTAGCTACTATGCATATAGACCAGTAGACCATTGATGAACCTAGTTAATTTTTCCAATTGCCCCCACTTACTGTCTGGCTTAGTGACTTGTTCAAGGTCACACAGTCAGCAAATATGTTAGGGGACTCAAACCCTGGACCACATGAAACAGCTCATTGCCAGCTCATAGCCTTAATCTTTAGCACTCACAGAAAGATGAATACATTTTGGATACAGTAGTAATTTATAGTCAAATTAGTTGCCAATCTGGAAATTATAAATTTCTTTAAGAAGATAACTTCAATAACTTGGCAAGTGAATTACTGAGTAATACTTAGAAATTACAACAGAATTAAAATGCTATTACAGAAAAAAATTTTTCTTAAATTATCCAAGACAAAAGTTTGAAATTATTCTTATCCTATCTGAAAAGGGGTATCAATATTAGAGTGATAATCCTGATAAAATTCAAGGGGTAGGCTGACGTCTTTAGGCTGAATATTTTGAGCACTTTAGATAAAAAGGGGAAACTGGACTCAATCAAATGCCTTACTGGCATGTCGTACAAATAGTCCCATTGATTGATTAAATTTTTTTATTATGGCACAGAGTAGTTCTAACATGATATTATTGTCTTGGGTTTCTTCCATGAAAGCTGACTGAAATCTTGAAATAATTCTACCAGTCACTGCCCCGAAACATTTTGCTAAGATTGTAGCATTCATTTTAACATCCAAGTTAATTAAGGAAATTGGGTGAAAGTTTTATTTAAAAGATGGTCCAAGTTATGCTTGTAGACAAAGATTATCATAGATTGATTCATATATTGATTTAAAAAAATTATTATTATTAACAACATTGAATAGCTTCTGGAAAATAGGAACGAGCTATATTTTGCATTTCCTGCAAAAAGATGCTTCAAATACATATATATATATATATATATATATATATATATATATATATATATATATATATACATACATACACCCACACACACACACACACACACTCGAGTCTAGGACTATTCACTAAAAGCACATTTCACTGAAACACATTTGACTGTGCACAATTAACTGAAAGCTCAATTCACTGAAAAACATTTCACTGAAAGTTATATATGGCCTTTTCCCCACTGTAGTGCAACCCTGGAGTTAGAATATATAGTAAGGGGGGGTGTCAGGGGCACTATTTTAAATATTTTGAACTATACACATGGATACTTGCAATTTCAATAAATTACGCTTTTCTAAACTTAATATATATCCAAATTATGTGGGGGGGGGCTACCCCCACACCCCCAATGTGGGGGGCAGTGCCCCCCTTACTATATATTCTAACTCCTGGGTCACATTACAGTGGGGAAAAGGCCATATATTTTATTTTTTATTTATTTATTTTATTTTACATTTGTTAACCGGGCTAGTCTGGCTGGATACATGTCCATTTTCAGCAGAGGCCCGAGGAGAAAAGCTCCATTATCATACTATTAACTTTACAGTACAAAACAATCAATGAATCAAAAACAATCAATCAGAGACAAAAAGCAAACAACAATTAAACAAATAGTGTAAAATATGAAAGCAGATAAAGGAACGGTTATTATGTAGTTTAGAAAAATGCAGAGGTAGTAAAGCAAGAGATAGCAGTGGAGAGGCAATATTAAAAAGAATTAATTGCTAGAGTGAGACTGTCACGGAAAGAAGAGGATTTGAGAAAAATAGTGACATATGGAGAGTTAGTAACAGAAATGAAGTATGCACAAAGTAGAAAAGTACAAGTTGTGCCTGGCACTAGTATTTAGGACATAGATTAGCATAGAAGTAACCAGTAAGTGAGTAAGAGAAGAAAAGATGACAAGAATGTAGTGATATAGTATGAAGCAGGAAGATATAGGAAGTGTGAAAGAAAAGAAGGAAGAGAAAATAAGCAGGTTGGTCAGTAGAGGGATCAATCAGAAGTTAAGAATAATCAGTAGAAGTGAAAGGGAGGGGACTGGAAAGAAGTGAAATCTATGCTGAGCTCAGTCAGGATTGGAGCATGGGCATAGCCAGTGGTTTTGTAAATGATTTCTAATTTGTTTTTTGAAAAGGTGAGATGAGCCTAGGGAGGTCAGTTCTCTGGGAAGTTTATTCCAATATGATCCAACAGTATTTGCAAATAAGGAGTCACCTGCTTTATTGTGAGATTTAAGAGTAGTTACTAGAGGCTTGTTGGCTGAGCGAAGTGTAGTAAGATTTTTATATGGTGTGATGAGGTTATTGAGTATGGGTGTATTGGAGGGGTAATGTAGAATTTTAAAAGTGATGACTAATTGCTGCAGGAGTATTAGGTTCTGAAGTTCTAGCCAGTTAAGTTTTTTTGGATTGAGACAGTGATGAGTACGGAATGGGGAGCCTGTGGCAAACCTGGCAGTACTATGGTAGGCTGTATTAAGTTTATGAAGGTTAGCTTTAGAAATGTTGATAAAAGATGGAGAGGCATACAATAGTGTGGAGATGAGGTGAGTTTGGGCAAGAGACACTCGGGAGGTGGCAGTAAGAAAGGGCTTAAGTCTGTAGAGGGCACCTATTTTTTTATTAACAGTCTTGATTGTTAAATCAATGTGGTAGTCAAAGTTTAGCTGATTGTCTATAGTAACGCCTAGTAGTTTGGTGGAATGGTCAGGTTTAATGATAGTGCCATTGCAGGACACAATGGAAAAAGAGATTGGGGTGGATTTAAGGGTTGTGGTGAAAACTAGTAGTTTGTTTTTTTTGGGATTTAGGAGGAGACAGATATGTTGGAACCATTTTTCTGCTGCTGTAAAGACCTTTTGGGTGGAGGAGTGAAGTTCTTCTGGAGATGGAGCAGAGCAGATGAGAGTTGAATCATCAGCATACTGTATACAAGTGGATGTAGGGAGGGAAGTGGGCAGGTTATTTATGAATATTGAGAAAAGGAGGGGACCTAAGATGGATCCTTGTGGGACGCCAATAGTAACTGGGAGCTGAGAGGATAGATGGCTGTCCCAGAGGACTGCTTGTTTTCTATTTGTCAAGTAAGAGTCGAACCACTGTAATGCTAGTGAATCAAGTGAGAGGGATTTTAAAGTATCTAGGAGAAGTTGATGATTGACCATATCGAAGGCTTTCGAGAGGTCCAGGAATAGTGCAGAGGAGAAAAGGTTGTTATTGCGATTTTTGTTGATCACGTCAGTGAAGGAGAGAAGGGCAGTAGAAGTACTATGGTGGGGCCTAAAACCATGTTGTGAGTCTACGAGTAAGTTGTTTTGCAAGAGATGATGTAAGAGTTGATGGTGTATGCAGCGTTCCATTATTTTAGATAGTGGAGATAGAAGGGCAATAGGCCGGAAATTGGAAAGTTCGTTAGAGTTACCTCCTTTATGGAGGGGAATGACATGGGAGATTTTCCAACAGGATGGGATTTTGGATTCGGTTATAGTTCTGTTAATTAAGATGGAGACTGGGTAGGCTAGTTCAGTTGCTGCTAGTTGAAGATATTCAGCTGGTAGCTTGTCGGCAGAAGGGGTGCAAGGTTTAAGTTTAGAGAGTAACTTACGTATATAGGTTGTGGAGACTGTATTAAATTTTAGCGTGGGGGTGCTGTTTTGGGAAGAGGTTATTTGGAGGGAAGGGGGGGGGAGTCATGGTGTTTGCTAGAGAGGCGACTGTTTGAGAGAAGAAGTTGTTGAAAGTATTGGCTATTATATTAGGTTGGGTCTGAGCTAGGCTAGCTGGTGTAGGTGTTTTGGTGTTCCCTGGATGGAGCAGTTTATTTATTCCTGACCAGAATTGTTTGGGGTTTTGGTTTTGGTTTTGTTGATACTGAAAGTAATAGTTCTTTTTATCCAGATAGGTGAGTTTCTTTGTTGTGTTTCTCAGGTGTTTGAAATTTTGATGGTCATTTGGGTTTTTAGTGGATCTCCATTTTGTCCATAATTTATTTCTAGCTAGCATTGTTTGTTTAGTCTTTTTGGAGAGCCATGGGGCTGCTTTGGAGCCTAGTCTAATTAATCGAGATGGGGCATGATGCTGGAGAATTTGTAGGAAGGTATTGTTGAAATGGGTAACTGCTTCATCTAGTGGGAGGCGTTTTAGAGTTGACCAGTTATATTCTTTGAGTTCATTACGAAAGGATGATAGGTTAAAATTTGTTTTGTTGTGTACAGTACGATAGGTAGCTTGCTTGGGATTGTTGTATTTTTGTTTAGTGATATAGGTAAGGAGATGGTCGCTGATATTGTCAGGGAGTATTCCAGTTTTATAAGAGAGGGGATTGTTGTTAATCAGTATCCAATCTAGAATGGTTTTTTTGTGGGTTGATTTGTGTATTCTAGTAGGGGAGTTAATGGTTTGATGAAAGTTAAAGAGATTAAGGTGAATGGTGGGTTTGGGAGAGATGCAGGAGTTCCAATTAATATTAAAGTCTCCTAAGATTATGGTTTCCTGAGGAAAGATACAGGAGACCCAGCTAAGGATATTTTCTAGTGTGTTGACGTTATTGCCTGGAGGGATGTAGGAGCATATTATATATATAGCCTTGGTTTTATTAACTTGGAGTTTGGTACACAGTATTTCAGCATTAGCTGGGGAGGGGGGCAGGGAGTCAATTAAGGCTACCTGCAGTTGGGATTTGTATAATAAGGCCACTCCCCTACCCTTTTTGTTAAGACGATCTTGCCTTAAGGTGCTATAGCCTGGGGAGTGATTTTGTTGTCTTTGGTACCTGGTTTAAGCCAAGTTTCAGTGAGACAGAGAATATCAAAGGCATAGACATCAATTAAAGCATGGAGTTGTGTGATTTTATTGTTGATGCTGCGAATATTTAGGTGAGCTATTGAGAGGGAGTCAGTGGAGAAAGGTGAACCAGAACTATTAGCAGTTTGGTTAGTAGGGGTGTGGCTGAGAAGATTATTGGGACCAGGGTTGGGGTGGATGTCCCCATGCATCAGTAAAAGTGTTTGTGGGACTTGAAATACTTTTAGGTTTTTGCAGGGTATTAGATAAAACCATCTAGTGGTTAGGAATCTGTAATGGTGTACTTTGTGGTAGAGAGGGGGAAGGTAGGGACAGGATATTAATATGTGTTTGTTCAGGTAGAGGAAGTGTAGATGTGGTGTGTTTGGCTAAATCAGGAGGTTGGCTAAGCATAAGATATTCGTAGGAGGTAAGAGTATAGTAACAAAGAAGGATGTTAAGGAGTAGTAGAGAAAAGAGTGTGTTAAGGCTTAAAGGCATGTTATTAGTGAGATGAGGTTAGCAAGTTTAGGACTATGTGGTATGGGATAGTAGAGTGGGGTGTGGCAGTTAGGACTGTGGAGAGAGGGTGTGGTGGTAAGACTTGGAGTATAGTGTTAACAGGTGATATTGGGGCAGGAAATGAGATAGGATGCTAGTTAATTGGGGGGGGGTGTCTGAGCAAGTATAAAGGTAGGGCCCCTGGGGGTGGGTGGGAATTGGGGGTAGGGAGCGGGGAAGAGCCAGTGAGGGGATCAATGGCAGAAAACAATCAGGGAAGAAGAGAGAAGCACTGTATAAGGTGTAAAGGTAGGGGTGAGCTATAGAGTAAAATTTTAGTGGGGATATGTGGTGGGTGGGGGGTAGGTGATAGTAGTAGGTAAGGTAGAGGGGTTTAGACGTAAGGGATAGCAAAAGGCAGAGGTCTAATCTGGAAATAAAAATGGGGGAGAAAAAACAGTGTGTTTCGTAGTGGAATACTCTGAGAAATATGGGGAAGAAAAAGAGAAAAGTAGTATGATTCTTAGTAGAAAGGGCGCCACCTGGTGGCCAGGTCTGGAAAGATGAGAGACAGAGCAAGCAGGGAGTTCACCAAGAGAAAAAAGTCTGGGTAGTGGGAGAGCTTCCCCAAGGACAAAGCCGAGGAGAGGAGGGAAAGAGAAAGGATCTAAAGTACTACTAGAGGGGGGGGCTGCTGGTTAACTTGGGAGGGGAGTCAAAAATAGCCTGGAGAGTAAAATTAAACAGTACAAGAATAGGACATACTTTCCAAAAAAGGTCTACTCTGGGTAGACAGTCTTATTGGGGAGGATGTAAAATCCTATTCAGGAGTATGTTGCTTAATATGATGTCCACAGGGCCTCTTTAGCTAGGGTAGGACAGGAACCCAGGTGTACAGGCTGAGAATTATATAGGAAGAGAGAGAAAGACAAAAGAAAATAAAGTCATTAGTCAATGAAGTATGTACCAGATAACCAGAACATATGCCTAAAAACTAAAAACAAGGTCAGTACAGAGACTAACCCAAATCTCACTGTATAAAACGGTTTAGCTAGACAGCTAGTGAAACACAGTAGGGATCATAACAACCATGCAACATATACTAGAATGTAATTTAAGCTAGTGACATAGATCCTAATGTGTAATTAAGTTCTACTCTTCAACATTAGCATCAAGCAGTTAACAGTTACCAGAGAAATGGCAGATCACAACATCCACAGCCTAGCGTCTATAGCCAAAGATTACAGGATCCCGAGAGGGATGTAAGTTAGAAATAATGTTGCTTCATATTTATATGTCAAAAAATAACTTTCATTGTGTACATAGGTGCAATAATGTCGCAACAGAGCTAAAAAGGTTTGTTCTGAGAGCATGAAATAAAAACAGTGTACAAGACAATGCATTAGTATCAATACCTTTGGCGTAAATAAAGTCTTAAAAAGCTACATCCCCCTTAGAACGCCAGTTGTAAGTAGTGGGGGACCACGTGGAGGCTGGTCGGGGTAAGGGACGCTAAAAATATGTTGCAGGAAAGGTTAACGCTATATAAAGCAGCTTGTAAAAGGAAAGCACCGTGACAAGCGGAGTGATAAAATGACTACCGATGTGGTAAGCACGATGTAAGGAAACACATGCGTATCCGCTTATTGATACCAAGAAAGTGGTTAAACCTCCTCAGCGTCCAAGAAGCTTAGGATACAGGTTCATGCTGTGACAGGCTGAGTGATAAGCACTACCTCCGGGTTGTTAGCCAAATAAAAGTAAAAAAGCATGCCAAGCGTAACCGCTAATAAAGTCTGTATAGTTTCTATAAAAACTATATAGAACTTTCAGTGAAATGTGTTTCACTGAACTATATATAACTTTCAGTGAAATGTGTTTCAGTGAATTGTGTTTTCAGTGATTTGTGCACAGTCATTTGACTTTCAGTGAAATGTGCTTTCACTGAAGAGTCCTAGACCCATACACACACATACACATACATTCCATGTGCCTTACCTGATTTTAAAGATGTAAAGGCTTAAAAACTGTGAAGAGAGAGAGAGAGAAACTGGCCTGCAGCACTTCCACCATAATATTTGGTAAGATTAAAATTAGTTAAGAAATTGCTTATATCAGATGATTTAATATAAGAGTTTGCTGATTCATATATGGCATCATAATTAAAAATATTTCTTGTGGTTTACTATACAGAGGATCATTTTTAATAGACGCAATATTACAGGAATTCTATTTATACTTGTGAAATGCTTATGTGGGAAACTTGCCTATTCTGCACACTTGGCAGAAATTTTTATCTCAAAAACAATTGGCTAGTGCCTTGTAGGGTTTTTAATTCACTCTTGCCAGAAGTTAGAAATCAGTAATTCTAATGTTTTTCTTTAATTTTTGCATTTCTTATGCTAGTTTACTAAATTGCAGTACCTTCGAAAGTAACTTTAACTCAGATATCAAACAATATATCTGAAAACAGACATCCATAAGCCCATTGGTTACTAGGCTAAGTGCCCTAGAGCCTTTTTAAGCATAGCCACTCATGACCCAATTTTCCAATTATCAATGCCCACAAGCTAAAACAACTTTGGTATATACCGGTTCCTTAGAGGTTCTATAAAGTGTTCCTGTCCATAAGGGTCAAAAATCTTAGAATTCCATTATGCTTATAATTTTCTTTGAATTAGTTCTTGTCAGTAAGCTGAAGATCTTGAAACATTAGTTTAACTGATGATGGAATACAACTATGTGACAGCATAGTAGACCAAGAATAAGGAAGCAATAATGCCCAGCAAAGTGGGCAATACAAATAGGGACTGCCCAGGGATGCTGTGAGGCTTGACATTACAGGTGGAGGGCTCCTATATCCTTGGAATGTCCATCATTTCCTTGTAGCACCCACCTAAGGGGTGCTGCTGTCCTTAGAAAATGGGTTAACTGTTGTTTTGTATTTATCTCATTTAGTCTATCTTTCTATATTTTTGAGTTAAAGCAGTCATCAATTCTTAAAAGGTAGTGTAGATTATGTAGTTGTTGTTAGTGGAAATACTTTATATAAAAATACAAGTTAAGTATTTAATTATGTTTACTCAATACACACAAATGCAGAAGTACAAACACACAAGACTCACATATATAGAAACACAAACACACAGTTTTACATTCAGACATTGTGCTTATCCTTGATGGTCTGAATCCAGTGCAGTTCTCATGCGAGAAATGAGCAGATGTCTCAGTAGGTTTGAAGTCCTTGTGCTCATCTCTGTCTCATTGTTGCTGCTGCACTTGCTTCTAATATTTTTTGGAGTTTTTCTGCCCACTTAAAAAAAGCAGAACTGGAGCAGTAATGAAGACAGCAAACAGCTAAAAAGCTAACTATTTGCTGTTTTTTATTTGGATGTCCACTCAAGTGTTTTAAGCAACCGTCTTCGGTTTGTGCTTTTACAATGGTCCAATTATTGTTTTTTAATCCAAGTTTAGTTTCAATGTTTATTTATAAAACAGACTCTAGACCTCAACAGAAATCACTATAGGCCTTCCTTAAAGAGGACATTTTCCAAAAAAAAAAACATATTCACATTCCATAGATCCAACTTAGTTTTAAATTGCTCAATATGTTTGACCTGTTTAATTTCTAATGGCAATACATTCCTTCTTTGTTCAACTATAATCTGTAAAAACATTAATTCCTATCATAAATTTTGCCCTCCTAATTTCACATATAATTGATTATTCCTTGTACCCTTAACATGCTGTAGAAATGATATTCTTACAGTTAATCCAATTTCTTCATCTTTTCAAAAATTTAAATATCAAAATTAAATATGACATCATCTGTCTGTAAAATACAGAAATATCTTCAATTTCCTAAGCCCATCCTCAATAGCTTAAAACAGACATTCCTTTAATGTTTTTAGTATAATATTTTTAAAACTTTTCCAACCTAAAGACATCCACTGTGGAATATATACAGAAGGAATCTCCATACTCCATTAATGGTTTAAACACAGTCTTATAAATAGGGAATATTACATTAACATTTCTTGAGGATCCTGTTGTGAATTCTATTCTACCCATAAAAATGTATTCTTCAGAATTGTTTTCACTTGTCCTTCAAAATTAAAATTGCAATCAATTACAACACCTAAATCTTCAAATAATGGGCACTCTTCAATTATTGTATTATTTAGACTGTAAGACTACCTTATATTACATCTATCCAAATGCATACTTTTGCGTTTAGTCTAATTGAAATGGATCCCATTCTGCTTTGCCTATACATGTAGGCTATATAGATATTTTTGAATCTCTAACTGATCTCCTAAAATGATAATACCTCCTGCAATTTTTCCATCATCTGAAAATTGTCAAACCCAGCATCTATCTAATACCAGGAATAGGGATATTAATACATGAATAAAAAGGGCCTAGAATAGATCCTTGAGGAAATCCCCTTGATAGTTTAAATTCTTCAGACTTACTCCCCGAATGCAAACTCTTGCTTCCATTTCCTTTAACTATCTATTGAGCTGTATAAGTATTAAACTTCCACTTATGAAAAGACTTAATAATTATATGATGGGGTATTTAGTCAAAGGTGCTAGCAATATCCATATAAATCACATCTACTAAAATATATTCATCCAAATAATAATTAGCTTCAGAATAGAAATGAATTATGTTGGTAACCATAGGTGAGAACCCATGTTGATATACACTGAAATATAACAAATCAGCAGATCTTTGCATTATCCTAATTAGAATTCACTCAAAATATTTACCAATTAAGCTAGTTAGACTGTTCTAAAGGTTTCTATTTTGTACAGTACCCCTCCCTTATATATTAGAACTATGCTTATACATTTTTATTTTATAGATACTACATCTATAATGGTTCCTGGTCAGGAAGAAATAAGACATTTAGGCATCAGGACCTAAATTGATATCAGCATTTACCTTTGTTAAAGCCTTTTCCACCATATATGCTGTTATATGGAGGCACTCACAAACATCTCCTAAATTACCATTATTAGACTCTCTCCTACCTGGTGTGTGATTAACTTCACAAAACAGTCAATTAAAATATCTGAGTCAGTAATTTTTCTTCTTTTATCAATCAAATATATAGTGGAAAGAGGGACACTGCAAGGCCACCTACAATATTTACAGATAACATTGTTAATATATTTCACACTTTTTTCTGAAACTTAACTCATATTTACATTTAGCCTCCCTTATCATCAGCCTTAATATAAAGATTGGTAAGACAGCATAACAGTCCAGGCAGTAGGACTTGTCCTTGCACTCTTCTAAAACCCGGTTTACTTTGAATTAGAGTCTTAATTGTTGGATTCATCCAGGGAGGGGTTTTATTGTATTCATTATCTAAGATCTATCATTATATATTTTTCTTATCTTACTTGGTACAAATTACTAATGCCATTTTATCATAAAAAATATCCCACATCTCCTTAACCAAGAGTTCTAAAAATTGTTCCTTCAAATTCCAATTTCTAATAACATAGTTAACAGAAAAAAAATGAGCTTAGTAAAATTTTTTCCCAAATCTATATTTTCTTTCTATTTGTGCCTGGTCCATTTTATACTACAATTTATTAAAGAATGATCAGAATTGCCTAGTGTTTTTTTTTTATTATTTTCACCCTCACATTTCTGATTTTGAGGTCAGAAGTGGACAAAAATGACATCCAAAATATTTTTCCCAGTCAAGTTTCTCTCATATGCTGCATAAACCCTAATTCATGAAGCACCAACAAATACTTATGATGACTACTTCCTACCATATTGCTCCAGTCAGTTGCATGAAGATTTAAATCTCCACTAACATGTAATAAGTGCAAGATTCTGAACTTTTAATTTCTCCAAAATAAAAATTATGCACTTACCATAATGACAGATCCTTTTTGTCCACCTCTCTAAAGTTGGTGAGTTAGCTACCTCACAATGGATCTGAGTCAGCAACCTTCTGCACAGCTTCTTCTGCACTTGAGCTCTCTCTCTTTCCCATGATGATATGCAAGCGGGTACACCTCAGATTGTGCTAGCCCAAAAAGACGGCAAAATGTCTCATAGGAAATAAAGGACCAAAAGGGTATGGCCCGAAGTATGGCTTCAGGCACAGATCTAGTAGGATCCTCCAGGAATAGAGAAGAAAGCATAAAATTGCAGGGGGAAAGAGGGTGGGTCATCAAGATGAAAAGAGAGGTACAACAATGAAAGCACAGTGGTGTAGAAACTTACCATAACAGTAGATCCCCTACTGATTACTGCTGCAGTATTCATCACAGATGTTTTTATGTTGTTGATATCAAAACAGGGTACCAAAGCTTTAACGTCCCGAGGGCATATGTCCAATGTATGACCTCAGCCTGTGTGCATCGGGGCATAAAGATATACAAAAGCATGAGATCCTCCGACTATTTCCAAGCCAGTGGCCTGAAGACAACTGAGAGAGGAAACCGATCACTTGAGCAAGTAAGAAACTCCCCCCAAGAAAAGTGTACATGTGTGTGTGTCATCCAAAACCATGAGATTAGAGAGGAAGGAAGGAGGGAAGGAATACTGCAACAGTGATCAGTATGACATCTACTGTTATGGTAAGTTTTTACATAAATGTATTATGTCTTAACTGAAATCACTGTTGCAGTATTCATCACACAAGTGACTCCCTGAGCTGTTGCAGTATTCATCACACAAGTGACTCCCTGAGCTGAAGAGAGAAAAGAAAATTGAGTGGCTGGCTAGAGTAAAGAAGAGGAACTGTCCAGGAGATCAGAGAAAACTGATTTGGCAAAGGACATCCTAGACCTGGAGAAGGCATCAATCTTGTAGTGCCAGGAGAAGGCATGCAGAGAGGACCAGGCAGCTGCTTCCAAGATGGACCTGGTATTGACCTCTTTGTGAAAAGCACCACAAGAGGCAACTGCCCAAGTGGAATGTGCTTTAGGGTAGGAGGACAGGGATTTACCATGCTATAAGTGGATTGCCACAAAGTACAAGGGAAGTGGCTACCCTCTTTCCTGAAGGAACAAGCCAACCTGAAAGAAAGAGACAGCCTTCAATGTCCAGGATGCAATGGTTTGCTTTGAATCTAGTTGGCCCAACTTGGCATCCATAAAAGAAACAAATACTTGGTCAGTTTTTCTGATTCTCTTAGTTTTGTACAAATAAAACCTCAGCTGCCTGTGAATGTCTAAGGAATGTAAGATTCCTTCTCCCCTATTTTGAGAACTGGGAAAGAAAGTAGGTAGGTGAGTGGCTTGATTGAGGGAAAGCTCATTCACAGCCTTAGGCATGAAAGAAGAATTTGTCCTAAGCGTTACCCTGTCCTTGTGGAAATTAAGGAAGGGAGGTGTAGCCCTGAGTGCTTGGAGCTTAGACACCCTGTGAGCTGAGGTTAAAGCCAGTAGGAGGACAGTTTCCATGTGCAGAATTTTAAGATTGCTGATGTGGCTGCCTCAAAAGGGGTAGAGTACGTTTTTCCAGAATAAAATTAAGATCCCATGGTGGGGTAATTGGTTTTCTTGGAGGCTTAAGGTGCAGGATTTGTTTCAGGAAGAGCTTTACCTCTGTCCTGGACATGAGAGGAGGGACTAGAGGTAAACAGGCATTGATGGTTGACAAATGTACTTTAATAGACAAGTAAGCCAAACCAGAATGCAGGAGCTCACAGAGATACTGAAGTATGAAGGGACTCCATATAAGAGTGGTTCCAGTCTGTGCTTGTGGCATCAAACAGAAAATATTTTACACTTGACTATGTATGATTCCCTTGTATTGGGTTTCTTGTCCTGTAAAACCTGCATTACCTCCTCCAAAAATAAGTGTCTTTCAGGGTTCAGAACCCAATCATCCACACAGTGAGATTGAGAAAGGTTAGATTGGGATGTAGAAGCCGACCCTTCCATTGGGTAATGATTTCCCAGTGGTTTCCCTTAAGTAAGTGGAACAGGATGGGAAACCAATGTTATCTTGGCCAGAAATGGCTAGGAGTAGCAGTTTTGGAGTGTTCTTTTGAAATTTTAGGAGGACCCCAGGAATATGTGGCAGTGGAGGGTAGGCATATTGGAACCTCCATGTCCACTGGAAGGAATGGTATCCATCTTCCAGGCCAGAGGATATGGGGTTCTGGTGCAGAACAAAGGGAACTGGTGATACTCTGGAGATCCAAAGAGGTCTACCTGCAGACTGCCCCAGTGGCTTATGATTGCTTTGAAGACTTGTCTGTTCAGGGTCCCTTCATGAGGATCCATGAAGTCCCTGCTTAAAGGACCACCATCATATTCTCTATTTAGGGAATGCAAGTTACTGTCAGGATCATGTTCAAATCAGTGGCCATTTGTCAAACCTCCTGTGCCAACCTGCACAGGGGTAAGACGTTGTGCTTACTTATGTACCACAAGACTGTGGTGTTGTCAGTGTACACCAGAAGAGTGCCTGGCTTCCAAATGTGTGAGAAAGTCTGCACAGCCTGCAGAAGGGCACTAATTTCTTTCAGGTTGACTTGTTCCTTCAGGAAAGAGGGTAGCCACTTCCCTTGTACTTTGTGGGAATCCATCTAGCCCCCCCCCCCCAAGCCCTGTCTAAGGCATTGTTGTGAAGAATTTGGTTATGAGGGGCTGGAGTGAATGGAAGGCCCAGGTTGACAGACACCCATTTCTCTCACCAGATAAACTCCTTATTAATGCAGGGTAACAAAGGTATCAAGGTGTTCAAGGGACATGAGTGTTGGGCCCACTCTGATTTCAGGAACCACTACATTTTTCCCATATGCAGCCTGGCTAGTGGGATCATTGAATTGACACAGCTATGAACCCCAGAGCCCAGAGGATTTTCCTTGCAGTGCAGTCAGTCATTGAGCAGAGGGTTTGGAAAAAAAACTTAACCAGGTGCTGGACTTTTTCCTGAAGAAGAGAGGCCTGCATTAGTTGTGTTTAGCCTGCAATCTAGAAAAACTAAGTCCTGACAGAGAGTGAGATGAGGTTTCTTGAAACTGATGGTGAATTCCTGACTGTTTTAGAGCCATACTGTGAAATGTAGGTGCTCAAGAAGAGTGTCTGTGGACAGGGCCTGGATCAACAGGTCATCTGGTTAGGGGAAAATTTGAATTACCTGAGTGCAGCATAAGGTTACCACAGACGCTTGATATTTTGTAAAAACTGTTGTGGCAGTGGAAAGACCAAAGGGCAAAGCAGTAATTGGAAAATGTGAAGAGTCAGAGAAGAACCTAAGGAATTTCCAGCAAGACAGATGGATGGGGATGTGAAGACAGGCATCCTTGAGGTTTAGGTACACTAGGAATGCCTACAGAAAGCTAAAGGGCAGAATGGTGTGTAGAGAAAGTATTTTGAATGTAGGAAGGTGTTTAGTAGGGAAAGGTACAGGATGGGCCTTCATTGTCCTTTCTTCCTTCCTTGGAACAAGGAAAATCCTGGAATAAAAACCTTTTCCTATGAAGGATGATGGTACTTCTTCTATGGTGCCCTGTGTTAGCAATCCTGAATAACAGGACTGATCAAGGGAAGCTAGTTGTGCAGAGGGTTGGGAATCCCTTTTAGAGAGGGGCTGCTTTCCCAAGACATGGTGTAGCTTTCATTGATAATGGTCAGAACCCATTTGTCTGTAGGTACCATCTCCCAGAACTGAAGTGAAAGGGACAGTCTTTTTGATAGGGGGTGGAGGGATGGACAGAGGGGGTTGAGAGTGAGAGGAATACAGTCACAGAGGTTTGCTCCAAAAGGGGGTGCCTCCCTTAACTCATGTGATGCCCATGCCCTGGTCCAGCAATCAAGGAGCCTCAATCCTCACCACTAACATTTATTTATTTATTTCCAGTTTGATGACTGGGGAGGTCCACTGGGCTCAAAGAGCCTGTTTTCAGTGGAGGCCTGGGGGGAAAAAAGCTCCAATAATACATAGTACAGGCTCCATAATATGAAGTACAATACATAGTTGAAACAGAAACAAACTAAGCAAATTTTACATGCAAAATAGCAAAAATTAAACAAAAAGTTAAACAGCAGTTTGGGGAAGTATGTAAAGCATATTTACATGTTTAGTGGTTGAGAACAGTAGTACAAGGTTAAATTAATACAGTTTTAAATCATCTGAGAATAATATAGAAGTAACATTAGTATGTATGGGTTCTTTATGCATGAATATTAGCATGAGTTAAATTAATACAGAGGTTTAAATCTCTGAGAGTGGTATAGAGGTATCATTAGCATGAAGGCAGTGCATAGGGTTAATCAGTAGTGTGTAAGGAAGAACAGACCTTGTGTGTTATAAAGGATGTATTAAGTAGGTTAGGTAGGTGAAGTGCAATTGCATTTCCATTTTTGGGAGAGGTAAGAATGCAGCTGGATTTTGAAGTGTTCAGAGTTCTCAGAAATTCTTAGAGGTGGAAGGAGAGAATTCCATTTTTTGGGGACAGAAAACGATAGGAGAAGCAGACCAGCGGGACGGTTTGGTTTATAAACAGAGATTAGATTTTGATGGGTAGATCTTAGAGTTCTGTTTGGATGTATAATATTAAGATGTTTGTTAGTGCTGGGCATATAGTTGGTTTGAAAATAAGCTTGTGAGTGGTGATGAGTTAGAGGTAGTCAAGGTAGTTTGGGAGTTCTAGCCATTGCAGCTGGTGGAGAGGTTTACAGTGGTGAGTGGAGTATTTGGAAGTGGTGGCGAACTTTTGAGATTTTATTGTAACAGGATTCTAATTTAGAAGAGATGGAGGAAGATAGGTTGGTTAGTAGAGGAGCACCATACATTAAGGAGGGTAGTAAGAAGGCAGTGGCGAGGGTGTCTTGTTGAGGGGGAGAGGAAGTGGGAGTTTCTGTACAGAATGCCAAGTTTCTGATGGGTTTTCTTTATATTTAGCTGAATATGGGTATCGAATTTTAGGTGTTCGTCAATAGTAACTCCAAGAAGTTTAGCAAAAGGAACAACTTCTATAGTGGAGTTGGCAAGGCTTGTAATCTTGAAAGAAGTTTTGTCTAGGTGGATAGATTTTGAGGGAGAGAACTAAAGGATCTTTTATTTGTTGGCATTCAAAGAGAGGTGATTTTGGAGCATCCAGTTCTCAGTAGTTGAAAAGGCAGTTTGAGTTTTGGAATGGCTGCATGGAAATCATTAATGAAGATATTGAAGAGCATAGTGCCAAGAATGGATCCCTGGGGTACCCCAGTTGGGGTGGGAAGGAAGGCTGAGGTGCCAGTCTTCCATTTTACTGCCTGAGATCTGTCAGACAGGTAACTGCTGAACCAGGTAATGGTGTTTTATGAGAGGTTAAAATTGGAAAGGTGGTGAAGAAGGTGGATATGGGAGACTGTGTCGAAAGCCTTGGAGAGGTCTGTGGATACAAGTTCTCCAGAGTCACGGGTATGGTTTATGATGTCTAGAAAAGAGAGAAGAGCTGTTATTGTGCTATGGCCAGGACGGAACCCATGTTGTGTTGGGGTGAGAAGTTGGTTATATGTAATGAATGGCGTGAGCTGGAGGTGGATGCATTCCTCAAGAATTTTTGAAGTGACCCAGACCCAGACTGTCTGGTGAAACACCAGAGAGGGCGTCTCATATATGAGGAAAGGATAACAATTACACACAGTAAAGTGCAATTTCCCTTAAGAGCACACAGAGATCACAGTCAGTCCGGGGCTGGTCACTCCCTTGTTCTCCAAGTCCCCAATAAAACTCCCCACTGGCACAGCTATAGGGACCAGATCTCAGCCTAGCTGGGCAAGCTAAAATCTCCAGCACCCTCTCTGTCCAACCAGTGCTTCGTGGCCCTGCCCAAGTAGTTGACACACACATTTTGAGATAAGTTTATACAACCACATGGACACTCCTGGGGAAGGCTGGCACAGGTTCCTCAGCTGTGCCCTTTTTACCCAGACAATATGGTACTATCACTTGCCACCACCCAGCTAATATTTATCAGCTACTCAAAGGCCCTTAAAAGGGTGTCAATTATTATTGTGCAATATTATTATCCAGTTGGTAGATGTGACTAAACAATCAAGGCTTATTAGAGTGACTTGGTACAGTAATCACTATAAATATGCAATGTACTCTAGAGCTTAAATTATCTCTACACAAAACCAGCCACAGTTAAAAGGTTTTAAAATATTTAATAATAAATAATTAAAACCACAAGACAACACTTTCTACTACACAGACGGTGCTAGTCAAGAGTTCAGAGATCACAAAGAAATATTTAAAATAAATCAGTAGTACAGTTCTGACATCACAGATCTATCTAGCTATCTCTAAAAGAAAACACAAGTCTAAGATAACTTAAATAAGACAGGCAGTGCTGATGAGTTGGATGAACAAGACAAAAATGCTTAATGCCTTCTGATTTTCTCTGTTTAAATTGCTATTGCAGTTCTGATAAACATTACATCATATTTTACACTTTCCTGGTGTTCCCAGGCTACACATTAACTACATTTACATTCTTAACATCTCCCTTTTGTTATCTTGCAGCTGGTCAGGAACAGAGCAATAAAAATACATTTGCATGTTTAAATCTAGCAATTTAACTCTTGGTTAAAACAGTAGAAAGAATTTCTTCATCTAGACTTTTCGGAACCACTGTCCACTTCAATGGGTCAACACAGGCTTGACTTTGGTCAGTAGAGTGCACTGTTGTCACATTTCCAGTTCCACATGTAACACTATTTCTTTACATTTAAGACAACAAGCCTGTAGTTTACATTCATATGACAGAATTATAGTACAGTTGTGTACACTTACCATAAATGTAGATGCTCAAGTGTATTCACTGTTGCAGTCATCACATTTGGGTTATCTGCTTGCAGTAGCCATCAGTCAGCCTGATTATCAAAGTCTTGGGTCCTGCGTTGGTTGCTGTCTCATCTTCCATGACATCGGGTAGTCAGGGGTATAAAGCATGCAGCCAATGCCATTTTATCTGTTTTTCTTGCCCCAGATGTCAGGTGCCCCCATAATGGGAAGCAATTATACACAAGGTTGCACCTCCAACAAAAAGCAAATACACCAGAAAGCTTTAAGCATAGTAAACAAGAATAGAGGTATAGACAATAGAAGTCAGGGGGCTGGAGGGAGGGTAACCAGGACTGCAACAGTGAATACACTCGAACATCTACATTTATGGTAAGTGTACACAACTGTACTATGTTCTTTGTGTTTCACTGTTGCAGTCATCACATTTGGGTAGATTCCCAAAGCTAAGTATGGGAGGAGGTAATTAGATAGCATTAGGACCAGCTATAAGGCCCTGCAAGACTGCCGTGGCAAAGCCAGCTATGGATTTAAAAAAACATTCGCAATTGGTAATGCTTGGTGAAGGTATGTACTGAACTCCAGGTAGCAGCTTCTAGGATGTCCCTGGTAGGGACACCTCTGAGAAAGGCTGTAGAGGTAGATGCAGCCCTAGTTGAATATGGTCTTATCCCCTGTGGGGTAGGTTTTTCCATGGTGCTTATAGCAGAAATGAATGCAATGGCCTATCCACTTCGAAATGGTTTGCTTTCAAATAGCTTTCCTCTCTGCCCCTGCATCAATTGCACCCAGCAGCTGTTCAGATTTCCTAAGAGGTTTGGCCCTGTCCAAGTAAAATCTAAGTTGTCTGTGCACGTCCAAGGAGAGCAGTATTCATTCTCCTTTTTTCTGTGGATTAGAAAAGAAGGTTGGCAAATGAATGGACTGATTAATGGCCACACTGGTTACCACATTGGGCATGAAGGAGGGATTGGTCCTGAGGGACACCCTGTCCGCACGAAAGATGATGAAAGGCTCCACAGCCATGAGGACCTGTAATTCAGACACCCTTCTTGCTGAAGTGATGGCTAGAAGGAAGGCTGTTTTCCAAGAAAGGAATTTCAACTCTGCACTTGCAGCTGGATCTAGGGGAGGTAGAGTGAACTTTTCCAATACAAAGTTAAGGTCCCAGGCTGGAGTAGGGGCTTTCCTGGGTGGTCTTAAGTTTTTGGCCCCTCTGAGGAATTGCTTCAGCAGGGGGTGAGAGAAGAGAGGTGGCTCTGTATTGTAATGAGCTGAAATGGCTGAGGCATGAATTTTGATGGAGGAAAAAGAAAGGCCCTTGTGAAGTATCTCAGTTAAGTATTGAAGAATCTGAAGTAAATCGGGCGCTGCTGTGCCCATCCCATGAGTTTGGCTCCAGGAACAAAATATTTTCCATTTTTCAGCATAGGGTTTTCTATTACTAGGCCTCCTTGCCTCCAGAATGATATTCATCACTTGCTTACTGAGGGATGGAAATAGAGAGATCAGGTAATTAGTCAGGCTGCCAAGTTCAGGATTTGAAGCTGTGGGTGCAGAATCTGGCCCTCCTGCTGAGACAGCAGAGCAGGGGTCTGAGGCAGGTGCCATGGTGCCAACAGTGACACACTGCGCAAGAGGGGGTACCAGTGTTGGCGTGGCCAGTCTGGTGCAATCAGTATTGTCCTTGGTTTGTCCTGTTTGATCTTTAGTAGCAACTTGGAGAGGATAGGCAGAGGGGGAAAGGCATAAACTGATAGTTTTTTCCAGGTGAAGGACAGGGCATCCACATTCCAAGCTTGTTTGTGGGGAGTCCTTGTGCATAATTTGTCCAAATGGTAGTTCTGGGGGGAGGCAAACAGGTCTATCTCTGGGCTCCCCCATTTGTTTCTGAACATGTTGAATATCTTTGGTTCCAGTTTCCACTCGTGTGGGTCCATGAGATTTCTGCTTAGGTCATCTGCCAGTGTATTTAGCTTTCCTGGCAGGAATTGAGCCTGTAGGTGCACTTGGTAGCTCAAGGTTGTGTTCCACAGAGCCATGGCTAGTCTGCAGAGAGGGTATGACTGGGTTCCCCCCTGCTTATCTATGTACCACATAACAGTGGTGTTCTCCGTCTTTACCAATAATTGTCCTGGAAGAATGTGGTCCTTGAAGGCTGAAGGGAGCATCCAGTAATTTAGCTTTGACATGTTCTGGCAAAGATTGCTCCTTAAGCCAAGCATGCCTTCTAAGTACAGATCCAATGACAGCAGCCCTGCAAGATGCCTCTAATGAATCAAAATCACATTGCAAAGTATGTTTTCGAACTTGTTCAGCAGAATGCATTAAATCCTGTAATTCTTTATTTTCAGCACAGTCAGGAATCAACATCATTTTCTGTTTAAGAAATCCGATAATATGCTGCTGATACTTTAACATATGAAACTGGCAGTTTAAAGCCCTAGTGGCCAATGTTGCAGTGGCCTCCAGTTTGGCTATATGGTTGCATCTCTCACATGTGTTGGAATTTGTTGGGAGGAGGAGAGGGTTGTCTGTGTACATGAGGCAGTTGTAACATTGCCTCAAGATTCCCAGATTCACCAGCTGGACCGGAGAGGAGATTCCCAGATTCACCTGGGAAGATATACCTTCTTACCCCATCTATCCAGTGCCCTGGAATCTCTATCAGAGGGGGAAGGATATTTGGCAGTAGCAGCCTTAATGTCCTTGGGTCCCTGTGAAATGGTCTCAGGATCCGCAGTAGGATTTTTAAAGAGGAACTTGTGAGAGTCAGGTACCCTGTAATACCTATCAGGTTTTCTGGGAGCAGGAGGTAAAGTGTCAGGGGCCAGGCTAGATTCTGAGAAGGCATCATCTACAATGTCTAGTACAGGAGGGATAGCTAAAGGTCTGTGTTGAGGCAGGAGTAAGAATTCCCTGAACTTTTTTCTCTGGCATGAGTTAGGCCATTTAGGAAGTTGTACTCAAGTTTGCTCCCAGGAATACAATTTGTTGGCAGGGTACAAGATATGATTTTTTTTCGTTTATGGTGTACCCCAGAGAAGTTAGCAATTTCTTTACAAATGCCAGATGATTTAATAGTATGTCCTGGCTTTCTGTCTGAATTAGACAATCGTCCAGGTATGGTTATATCTGAGGAATTTCTGGTAAAAGGCTTATAGTGCCTGCATATTTGAACTGTTTCTTACTGAAATTGGTACACCTTGTTTGCTGTAGCATAGACTAGATCCAGGCCTACTGAATCTAGCTTTGTTTGTATGCTTGTTATTTCCCTGAAATGCTAATTCCACCTAAAACGCAGCTTTTCAGCGCTTCTGTGGATCCCTATTGATATCTGCATTGCTTACTGTACTTATTTCCTTGTTTCACTTGAAAGAAAGTTACTGTTTGTCGGTTTTGCATTTAAGTTACCTGTAACACATTGCATTTAAGTTACCTGGCACTTGCTCACTAAGTCAGTACTAAAAAATTAAAAGCACTACACCCTCACAAACTCCCCTTGAGTACCTTGTTCCCCATTGGCCCTTTTTTTCAATTATAAAGGAATTCCCAATACTATTCTAGCATGTCCAAAGGTCAGTTGTCAATCTCCTCTCCGGTCCAGCTGGTGAATCTGGGAATCTTGAGGCAATGTTACAACTGCCTCATGTACACAGACAACCCTCTCCTCCTCCCAACAAATTCCAACACATGTGAGAGATGCAACCATATAGCCAAACTGGAGGCTAAGCTCTCTTAACTCAGTACTGGTGTAACCAGTCAGAAGGAGAAGGAAACCTCACTCACTACAATTCCAGTCTCACATAGACCTACCACGACAGCAAACCAAACACATAAACACACAAAAACATACTCGGAGGCTCTAAATAAAAATCTGCCTAAGCAGCAGAGACCTCCAAAGCAGACAACCAAGCAACCGCTACCCCAAAACAAAACACGTGCAACACATAGCTCACAAAGCCAGTGTGCCAAACAGTCACAGCCCTTAAGGCTAAACAACACACCTGATACACTTGTAATAGGTGACTCTATCATCAGGCACACTGACGTCCCGCTCACCAGGCTGAACAAGGAGAAGGTCACGGTGAGCTGCCTGTCGGGCGCTAGGATCCACCACATAACACAAGCACTCAGGTCACTCCAAGGCAAGTACAAATATGACTCCGTCATTGTCCATGCTGGTGTGAATGACCTGAGACGTACCTCCCTGGACTACATGAAAAGAGACATAAAGGAGCTCTCTGAGCATGTAGCCCAGGCCGGTATGACCCTGAACTTGAGTAGCATCTTACCCTCACCAAGAATGATGCCACAATATGAAGACAAGATGATTAATTACAACAATTGGCTTAAGTATTGGTGTCATTCAAAGGGAATCAAATGCCTGTCAGCCTGGGATGACATGCTCGACAAGCCACAATGCTTCGCTAGGGACGGCTTGCACCTGTCACCCCTGGGCTTTCAGATATTGGCAAAGGCTCTTGCTACCCCCATAGTGCCTTTTTTAGGCAAGGCTCAAAAGACAAACCCACCTCCATAGGTATCACAAGGGATAATAAATTAAGAGTAATGCTACTCAACGCCAGAAGTCTAAACCTCAAGATGCACGCACTCGAAACTCTCCTTAGCATGGAGAACATCGATATCTGTGCAGTAACAGAAACCTGGTTCAAGGCTCCCGAGAGCACCCCAGCACTACCAGGTTATACCTCATACCATGCTTTTCAGCCCCAAAACTTGGACCGAACCACAAAAGGAGGGTGAGTATTAATATTTGTCAAAGATACCCACACCTCCAGGTTGGTGGCACAGCACGAAGCATCAGAGACTATCCATGTGCAACTAACAGTGGGTAAAACTGCCTTCCAGTTTATAGCCTGCTACAGACCACCCTCACAAACCCAGGAGCCCCACTCGGCCTTCCTGAGAACACTGGAAAATATGAAGGTCTCTCCAAACACCATTATATTGGGCGACTTCAACTAACTAATCATAGACTGGGAGCATTACTCTAGCTCCAACACCTTATCCCAGAGGTTCCTAGAATTTATAAACTCAAATGCTATGGAACAACTTGTTACCACTCCCACAAGAGGGGAAAACATACTGGACCTGATCATCACCAACATGGGAACTCTATGCTCCAGACCAGAAGTGTATCCCTCACTGGTAAGATCAGACCATAAACTAATCTCACTGGATATTCACATCCCGACCCCACCCCCTGCCCAGAAAACCACAGTGAAAAACTTATCTAAAGCAAATTCCACACTCCTCAAAAATGAGGTGGAATCCTTCAAAGCCCCCGGGCCTGTAGAAAATACGTCCCAGACTGCAGAATCCTTTATAAACGCATTCTATGAACACCTTCAGGAATGCATGGATCATGCAATCCCAAATAAAACCAAGACTCAATCCTCCAAAGACAGACATCCTGTCTGGTGGACCCCAGCCATAAACAAACTATACAATAGAAGGAGGAAGCTACTACATGATAGAGCAAAGTCCCAAAAAGGGAAGGCATCTCTGATCAGTATTAGCAAAAAACTATGGGCACTCATAAAATTGTCTAAGGCCTGCTTTGAGAGAAAAATTGCACAGGAGACACTAAGGATAATCACAAGGCTTTCTTTAGTTATGTTAGGAACCTGGTTGGGAATTCCCAGATATGCTCAGAATTAGTCCAAAATATCTATCCCAGCAGAGTGCTGCCCCCCTGACATCTCAGATGCTCAGGTAAGAGCCGCCCTCTCCAAAGCAAAAAACACAGCATCAATGGGACCAGACGGTGTCCCAGGCTGCATCCTACATGAACTCCAAGAAGAGCTAAACCCAAACATAAAACTACTGTTCAATCTCAGCCTTACTACAGGATATGTACCCAAAGAGTGGTGTACAGCAACAGTGGTCCCTCTCCACAAAGGTGGTGCCTCAACGGATCCTGGAAACTATCGCCCCATAAGCCTGACTAGCTTGGTCTGCAAAGCTATGGAAAGGATCATCATGGACCTCATAAATAAAGATATTGGAGACCTACAGACATTGGATCCTACCCAGTTCGGCTTTGTTAAGGGCAGATCCTGCCTCTTAAACCTGGTCGATTTCTTTGAAACAGTCACCAAGGCCATTGACAAGGGGAAGGTGGTCCACACAGCCTACCTGGACCTCGCAAAGCCTTCGATACAATACCCCACTCGGGCATTATAGATAAGCTCACCAGCTTAAATATAAACCCCTATGTCACTAGATGGGTTGCAAACTGGCTCAAGGACAGAACCCACATGGTTAGAATTGCTGGAGCCATGTCAGACTCCAAACCAGTTACAAGTGGCGTCCCACAAGGCTCAGTCCTGGGACCTCTCTTGTTCGGTATATATTTCTCAGAGGTACAGGCCAACACGGAAGGACTGTGGCTGACCAAGTTCGCAGATGACTGCAAACTGGGTGACATAATTGACTCTCCAACCGACACAAGCATCCTCCAAAAGGTCCTCATAGAAACAGACAACTGGTGCCAGAGCCATGCCCTCAAGCTAAACGCCAAAAAGTGTACAGTCATCCCCTTTGGCAAAAACAAAGGGCCCACAAATTACCACATAGGTGGTAATCCATTAAGTACAGAAGAAGTAATTAGGGACCTGGGGACCCAAGTTGAGAGCAATCTCTCATTTGACAACCACGTGGCCACAGTGGTTAGAAAAACATTTTATATAGCCCACCTAATCCTGAAGGGATTCACATCTAGATCAGGGGAGGTCATTGTGTCTCTTTACTCATCCCTCATCAGGCCCATAATTGAGTACTTCTCTTTACTCATCCCTCATCAGGCCCATAATTGAGTACAATGCCCCTTTTGGGATGTACCTTACCAGACACCTGCAGCAACTGGAAAGACCCCAAAAGTACCTCACCAAGAGGATCAAAGGGCTCAAACAGATGCCATATGCTGCCCGGTTAAAGAAACTCCAGCTCTACTCAGTGGCATACCGCCTGCTCAGAGGCGATCTGTGCCTGACATATAAAGCCATGTCCAACCCGGAACTAATGGACATGCTGCACCTCAGAAAATCCAAATCCCTTCGAGCTACGCACTCGAGAGACATGAACCTTAGCACTTAAATAAATAGGACATGCTGAAGGGACAGATTCATAACCCAGAGGCTCCCTTCACTCTGGAATAAAATCCCAGTCCAGGTTAGGCAGAGTCCCTCATTGACTCTCTTCAAGAGGAATCTTGATGAGTGGATGGGAGATTGTAGGTTTACCCCGGGTATCACTTCTGTGTCACTGTTAGACAGAGGCACAGTATACTAACCTCGAAAAAGGGCATAGCAAAATTCATTTAAAATGGGTGGCGAAAGCCAAACACACTCTGGCTAGGCTTATAAATGCCCTAGGGCAGATAGCCTAGTATGAACCTATGAACCTAAGCCTCTTTTTGGAGTCAGAGTAATCCTGGCTTTCCCAGCAGAAATACTCCCCAAGAGTATGCAAGGCTTCACCAAAAGAGAAATCCTGTGGAGGGGAAGCAGAGGGAATGGAGTCCTCTGCATCAGAATCCTCATAGGTAGATAAGGGCAAATCCTGGTCATCAGAGAAAACAGAAATTTCAGAATCCTGATCAGAAGAATCAGAAGGAAAATCAGTCCTAGGTCTCTCAGGCGGGGAAGGGTGGCTTCCCCTCATTAGAGTAATAAGGTCCTCAGCCATTCTTATCATTTGTTTTTTAGGCATAGGTGCCTGACCCTGCGGTCTGGGTATCGGTTTTTTAGGCATAGATCGAGTTTTAGACCTTGAAGAAGAAGATGGCATCGGTTTAATATGCAAGTCAGTAGGCCTGAATACATCCTCAGAAGCCAGTGACTGCACAGCGGCTCCAGACCCATCCAAGGTAGAGACATCTGCAGGTTCCATAGTCGAAGAAGCATCTTGCAGCATTCCAGACTCTGAATGGGTCTCAGTAGCGGCCTGCGAATCTGAAGTAGTGGGTATCAGGGGCTGCAAAAGCGCCTCACTGAGTACCGGCGATCTGGCGATTAGTTTAGGAGAAGTATCGACGGCAGCTTTGGACCTATGCGGTCTGTCTCTGTCTTTATCTTTGTGTTTTTTCTGAATGTCTGTAGTCGGGTGGCTTACTGAAGCCATTTCTGGATAATTGAACCGAATACCAAAATATTTGGATGCAAAAATGAACCGACGACGAATAGTATGAGGTTTGAATAAGGCACAAAACCGACAGCGAGGTACGTCGTGGTCTGGGCCTAAGCAAGGAATGCAATACGAATTAAAATCTTTATGAGGTATTTGCTTTCCACAAGAAATACAATTGTTAACTTTTACTGACATCGGTTTAGAGCAAGAAAAAGGGCACTTAGCTTAGTTGAAGACTTCGGATCTGAAACTCAAAAACTAAAATTTCAGGAGTCGGCCGACCGGCACTTACAAACTGCTTCTGCTTTGGGCACTGCACGGCAAGAAAGACTGATAAAATGGTGTCGGCTGCATGCTATTGACTCCTGACTACCTGACATCATGGAAGATGAGACAGCAACCGACGCAGGACCCAAGACTGATAATCAGGCCGACTGAGGGTTACTGCAAGCAGATAACTCAAATGTGATGACTGCAATAGTGAAACACGAAGAAAATCTGCACAATTCTATCTGGCTAGGCTGGCAGCCTTCACCCATCTCTACCAGTCTTCATAACTCATTACAGCCAAGTGCTCCTCCAGGAGATTCTGCAGTTACCTCCTACTGCTCCTCTAGGTGTCGTATATTACTTTTTCATATCTGCATTAATACCAAAATCATGCTACATAAAAAGTATCAGAATATTTTATCTTGAAGCATACATGATGGCAAACACAATTGTACTGAAATCTGACCTCTATCAATGAGTATTTGTTAGAACTGTAAGGTGATAATTTCATTTTTTAAGGGCTCAAACCACACCCACTGAGAGTTAAAGGTACACATTCAAGAGAGCTGTACTGGAGGGAATGAGTTTACGTGGAATCCCTGTGTGGTTCATCAGAAAACCTTTTTCGATGTTTGTGAGAGGGCCTAGGGTACCTCTTAAAGGAATTTGATTTGGATGGATAGTTCCTATGGTATTTAGGGACTGTAGAGAGGAGAATATGCCTGTAGTCTTTCATGGTCTTGCTTGCTCTTGGAGAGTTTTGAAAAGATTGGCACCTTGTGGCCCAAACAAAAGGTCATTGTCCAATGATGAATCCAAGAATTTCGATTTGAAGTCTTCAGGGATAGGCTGCCCTATAAACATGCATATCATCTGATCACTGAGCCAGTGGCAGCAGCCCTAGACATAGGGTCCACTACATCATAACTGCATTTGAAAATTGCCAATTTGTGTAGCTTGGGACAGAACAGATTGCATTTACTATTTACAGTCTACAGTCTGAGGTTCTGACATGAACTTATGTAGAGATTGTAGTACAAAGCAGGTACTGAGTCATTTGTGTCTGGTAATTAATAGCAGTGAATGTTAAAGTGGAAGAGGTGTAAACTTTCTTAACCCAGCTATCCATGGCCCTGCTGTCCTTTTATTTATTTTTTATTTATTTATTTAAAAATAAAAAATAAATAAATAAATAAAAATAAAAAAAGGAAGCATCTTCCAAAGGACAGTCATCTGAGGAGACTTGCTCAGGAGAGTGGAGCTGTGAATAGTAATCCACAGAATAATCAGAATCTGGTTCAAGATCCCCTTCATAGGAGGAAGGTATGCTTTTGTGGTGTTGCTTGAGATAGCTGGGTCACAAAAAGGGGGCTTCAGGCCATGATAGCTTTAAATAAGCCCTGGGAGAAGAAGTCCACTCATTATTTTTCACTAGAAGTTGTAGGGCATGTCAGATGTTTGGGTGTCTTGTTTCTTCTTTATAGGGGGTGACTTCCACCTGCACGAGCCTTGGAAGTTCGGAACCTTGTCTCACTTCAATTAGCATACCTAGAAACTCCTCCCATACAAAGATCTGAGGAATATTGTGTGGACCTTCTGAGATGATAAGATGCAGTTCATCTGAGGTATCTGCAGTCTGCAAGGCCTCAGGGGCTATACCAGCCTCCAAGGGGATCTTGGCAGAAGGCACTTGAGAGGTAATCAGACATACCGAGGGTTCGACCACCTCAGCAAGTACGCCTAAATCAAGAGACTTTGGACTGGGAATCATGTCAGGATCTCTTAAGTATCTTCTTAGGGGGAAGCCTGAGAGTCCATCATCTTAGACTGATCTAGGTGTTTCAATTGCTGAGTTTCAAGAAAGGTATTAAACGAGGATATTCTTGATCTGAGGGTCTCGGGTACAAATGACGACAAATGGAACAGGATTTGTAGTCCTGTTCTGTGCCTAGGCAAAAAAGGTGCTTAGTCTGCATGTTCTTGTACAGAATCTGCCTACCACACTCACACTTACCCCTCCAAGCTGACATCTAATAATTTTAAATCACAACTCTATGAAATAAAAGGAAGGTTCACCACTGGGGTAATTATCTGACAACGATTAGCAAAGCAATGATACCAATGATCAAAATTGGATCAGTCTAACAGGTTAGCAACCTGCTTTCAGGCTGGTGGTGAGAATGTCTGAAGATCTAGCACATATATCCATCCTTATACCCAGATGCACACGAGCTGAGGTCATACATCAGACATTCGCCCTTGGGAAGTTCAAGCTTTGACTCCCCAGCTGGATGTCATTGACAAAAACCCATCTGTGATGAATACTACAACATTGATTTCAGTTAGGACATCTGTCATTATAATAAAAGCATAACTTTTGTATCCTGTGTTGTTTCCTTTTTCTATCTTGACTGGTTGGAAAACATTCCCTATCTGCTTTGAATCCTGGAAACTCTTGCATATGGTGGAACCAGGATACGTGGTCCAGCTTCTAATGTTTGATAAAAGTGTGCATTGTTGACCATATTGCTGCAGCACAAATATCATCCACAGTGGAGTACCTGAAATAACCAGTAGACATAGACATGGATCTAGTGGAATGAGCTCTTGGCTTGCAAGAGAGGGGTTGAGCCTTTGAAGTATAAATAAACATTTAAGCAGACTGACAACCAGTCAGGCATTGTGACTTTGGAATCTTTAGATCTTAATTTGGTTTTAGAAAAATACACAAATAGCTGGTTAGCTTTACTTTAGCAATCTGGAACTTTGTCTTCTTTACATGTATGTTTGGATAACTGAGGTCCAATATGTGCTTGAATGCCTTTCTCTTCTTTGGAACTAAAATAATCGAGTACACTCTGGATCCTCTCTGATCTGGTGGGAACACCTGCAGTAATCTTTTTTTTTAGTAGCAGCTGAGAAATTTTACTGGGTATGGCTCTTCTTTGGTAGGGCAAAACATCTGGAAGAGTTTTGTATGATGGGGTGGGGTCTGACAGCAGTGGATAATGTAGGCTCTGTATATAATTCTCTTCGTTCAGATGTCTTGTATTATGGCAATCCAATGTTGAAGGTGAAGAGAGATTTGTACCCGGAATGCTTCCACAGGGAAGCAGATGGGCAAATTTTCAGGAATGCCTGAGGATTTATCAGAACAGGGACAGCTAAACCCTTGGTTCTGCTGATCTTCTCTTCCCCTAGGGCAGGGTTGATTGGAATTGCTATCTCTGCCTTGAGGGACTCTTACAGAAAAGCAGTCAAAGGAAAAATGCTGATATTTTTTTAAACCAGAGTCATTTTCCTCCCCTTAGATTCCTACAAAAAAAGGTTGCCGAGAGGTAGAGAAATGGACCACAACAGCAGAAAGTATTTTGTTCATTTGTTCACTCTAAAAAGATATCTTTATGTTTAGGACCAACAATAGGTGATCCATCATATGAGGTATTTAGAAAGGATGCTTGAAGTTGTTCACAAAGTCACATAATCTCAGCTAGGCATGATGGCAGATAGCAATGCAATTAAAAACAAGTCTCTTGGTCAAACTGGTAATGAACAACATAGTTGACAGTTTAGGTCCCATAGCCTTCCTAGTATCAATAGTCAAGAGGCCTCTTTAGGAAATATAGGGTCTGCTCTGCCATTTCCTGTTGGAATGTCATAATATGAGAAGTGTTCTTAAGACATACATATACTTCACAAACCAATCCACTTCACTGGATTTCCTATTAGGTGGATGAACCATGGAGCTTTCTTCTAACAGCTCTTTTTTAGTGCCTGCTGAAATCAAGATAGAACCCACAAGAGGTCCATTGCTTCGGTAGAGACAATCCTTGGATGGCCTTAGAATTTTATCTGTCCTACAAAGTATGGATTTCACCACATCTGAGTTTCATGATGTTCTCTGCCTGACCACATCAACAAGGCAGTCAGCAGGGGGGACCACCAATGGTGTAGATTGCCCTTCTCTGAATATTCTGATAAACATTTCCTCATCAGGGGAAGAGGTGTCAGTAGGCTAGCTGCCCCCTTGTCCAAGGAATTCCATAAGTTCACCAATGGTGGTATCTTCAGGTAGAGCACAGGGAGAGAGCATTCCTCTTTGTTGAGATCCGAGTCTTCAGTGAGCGATTTCTGTTGCAAATCCAAAAGCCTCCTCTTGCACTTACACTTTTTATGCCTTCCAGGTGGGAAGCCTTATGAAGAGGCAGAAATGTCCTCCTGCCATTGATAAAGAGATGGACTGAGGCTATCACAGCTGGACTGCCCATGGGTAGCATGATGACTGCAGATAAACTGGTTGGTTATGATAAGCTGAGACAACAGCAAAGTCCCCTTACCACATAGGTTGATTGGCTAAAATCCTCTCAAATATCTCAGAGGCCAACATGTGCATTAACGGCATGATGCAAGGCATCATCCAAGCTGGCCCTAAATTTACAGTTGACACAGCAGAGGGATCAGAAGAATGCTTCCCCCAAGACCAAAGCATTGGTAGGAGCTAAGACCAGTTCCAAGGCACCAAGGGACAAAGCACCTGAAGACAAAAATGGCCCCAAACAAATTGTAGCTGATGCCATCTCCAAAGCTTAGGCGTCAAGCACTCAGTTCCAGAATGCACTAGGATCAGAACACTTTAGAACTTAGTGGTTCAGAACTGTCACGAATCAATATAAGCAATGCAAGTAGTGCAGTCAAAGCCAACAAGGGAATAACTGTGGGTAAACCCAAATTCCAAAACTAGAAACAAGGAGGAAGTAAATGTAAGGTGGGGGTAAGACATCCAGCTCTGCAGACCCTTGAGGTGGCCCTCAGAAGGAAGAGAAAGTACAGTTGTATAAGAACTCACCATAATAGTAGATGTCTGATTAATCAATTTTGTAGTATTTCTAACAAATGGGATACCTGTCAAGGGCAGATGTACATCTGGCCTAGATAACAAAGCTTTGGCATTTTCTGCTCACATCATACATCTGACATATAACCACAGCATGTGAAGGCCAGGGGTACATAACGGATGTATGGGTGCAAAGTACCTCAGTACTTTCATGCCCTAGACTAGAAACAGAAGAGGTGAGGCAAAAAAGGTAGAAAAAATATACAAAAATAAGAATATATTAACTGGAAGAAGGGGAAAATGAATGTGAAGTCTATTTCAGCCTAAAAAGAAAAATATGAAAGAGGATAATGTGGGCTGGCTGAAATACTGCAACAGTGAAAAGTTGGGCATCTATTGTTATGATAACACAAAACCTTCCTCACAGATAAAGCAAGAATTACCTTAGCTCAGACTCACCTCTTATCAATACTCATATATGCAGCGCCAATCCTAACCCATATTAAAAAAACAGACTTAGACAAATTAGAGACATGTTATAACAAAATAGCCAAATTTGCCAACAACTCACCCATTAGAGCCCATTACTGTCACGTATTACAAGAAATTCAATGGATAGAATTTCCTCACTTACTAACTTACCAACAACTCACTTGTGCCTTTAACATTATTAACTACCCAGAAAAAACTCCAGCCCTAAAGCAGTTACTAACCTGTTACTCTACCAGTCACCCCCTGCGCTCATCTAATAAATCTCCCCTCAGTATTAGCTGCTAACAACACTGCTGGTAAATCCCTATACTCCCATATCATAGCCAAAAAATGGAACAAACTCCCTACTAATACAACCTCTACAACTACTAACATGCAATTCAGAAAACTACTCAAACCACATCTCAGGGAAACCTGTTTCTGCTCATGTATTACATGACAATTGCCTTCCACATTCCTCGTTTCCACTTGCTGCACTACTCACATTAGCAGCAGGTGTAAACTGTTTGTACTGCTATGCAAATATAGCATTTATAGTCATATTAGTTCCAGCTGATTTTGTAACTGTCTCTCTCATTATATCTCAATTCTGCAATGCCACTTAACTGTAAATTACCAACTTCCTTTTAAATGTCTGTGATTGTAATAAAAATTGTTATATATTACTCTATATAGTTCTCTTTGTAGCAACTACTTACTATGTGTTAATTTGTGGAGCTTTTCTCCCTGGGCATCCACTGAAAATGGACCTGGTCCAGTTGGATTTTCCCAGTTAACAAATGTAAAATAAATAAAATAAAATAAATGATAAGTCCTTACACCATTGTAATACAGTGGACACCCTCTTATCCGGTCTTGCTGGGACCGGACCTTAGGCTGGATAAACAAATGGCTGGTTAATCATAAAAAGCATACAAAACAGCATTGATAGGTTATAAATCAGCTAGAATGACAGGATTTGTGTTAATATGCATTTTTCTAATGAATATGAAGTTTAAAACTCAAATATCTGTCATTATTTAGGCCAGAGGAGGCAGAAGTGGTATTCTTTTCTGTTGTATTTTGCTAGGGATGCTGCAGAAATTTGATGGCTGGATAAGAGGGAGTCTGCTGTATGTCCTTTCTTTTATCACTGTTATTAATAACAAGTATACTTCTGAAAGCTTCCTAAATATTTATTGAGGGAGATGGAATGGGAAAATGAAGTGGGGTTTAAAGTTCCTCGAAAGACACATCTAGCAAACCAAGCTCTAATCCTAAAGAAAACATCAATTTTATAATGCTTAGTAAAGGTAGTTGCTTCTAAAATGGATTTACAATTAAGATCTTTGAACAAAAACTCCAGAAGAGACAACATCTCTGGTAGAATGGACCTTAACCAATATCTCTTCCATGGAAGGTGCAATAAAAAAATATGGCGGAAGAAAGCCATTTAGAAACTGTTACTATATTGGTAGTTCTAACTTTTTTGTTTTGGAATGAAATGAAAAGTTGATGTGATTTCCTGACAGACAGCTTTGTCAAGGTAAAAACTAAGCTGCCTGTGGATGTCCAAGGAATGCAAGATTATCTCATCCTTGTTCTGGGGAGAGGGAACAAGGTAGGAAGGCTGATGGACTGGTTCAGACAGACAGAGAGAGAGAGCTCATTAATAACCATGGGTATAAAGTATCAGTTAGTTCTGATGGTAACCCTGTCCATATGAAAAATTAGAAAGGAAGGAGAAACCAAAACAGCTGCAACTCATAAATACTCTTAGCTCAAGGAATGGAAGATTTAACTTTTCAAAGACATGGTTCAGTTTCCAAATAGTAGAAACAGATTTCCTTAGTGGCCTGATGTGAAGGATACCTTCCAAGAACAGTTTGACTTCAAAATGTGCAGACAACAGTGTATCTAAAGTCAAGCATGAAGAAACTGCTGACAGATGTGGTTTAATAGACGAATATGCCAGTCTTGAACTGAAATCTCACTAATAAGACAGAATGACAGGAATAACCATTTGATGAGCATCTCTTTTCTTCTTTTGGCACCAAATAGAAAATCTCTAATTGGACACAAGATTTTCTAGCCTCCCGCAGTCCCTGTAACATGTCCCATGAGAACAGGTGCCTAACATTAATTAGAATCTGGTTATTCAAAAGGTTAGATTCAGAGATTGCAAGTCTGGATGAATGAGAGAGCCTTTTTGTTGTGTGAGCATGTCCACCTTCTGAAGAAACTTGTGCTGATTGCCCTGGGCAGATGAAAGAGAAGGGACAACCAGTGCTGTCTCAGCCAAAGGGGCGTCACCAGCAAGCTTTTACATTTCTCTGGTGTTGAGAAAGACATTGGAAGTCAGAGGAGGGCATAAAGAAATCTCCCTTTCCCTGAGAAAGACATGACATCCATCTTCCAAGCCTCTGTACATGGTACTCAGGGGGCAGAAAAGCCAGAGCTGCCCATTGAGAGAGGAGACAAAGAGATCAATCTTGGAAGTACCCCACTGAGAGACAATCTGTAGAAAGACCTCTCCGTTCTTAAGGGGCTGCCATGGATCTGCTCAAGTAGTCTGCCAGACTACTTTTCTCTGAGGGGATGAAAACTGCCTGCAAGGACAAATTGCACTGAATGGCTATGTCCCAGACAGTTATTGCAAATCTGTAGAGGTGACAGGATCTTGCCCATCTTGCTTATGTACCACATGACAGTGGTGGTGTCTGTTTGCACTCGGAGAGGGCCTGGAGCCCAAAGCTTATGTCAGGATTGCAGGGCTAGGATTAGAGCATTTGCCTCCTTGATATTTATGCTATCCTCCCTGTCTTGTTTTGATCAAACACCCTGGACTTTTATATTTATAGAACATGCTCCTTACGCCAGGTCTGATGTATCTGTGTAGAGGACCTCGCAAGGGCAAGAAAGCAGAAAGGGCACTCCTAAATTGTATGATATTTGGTTGATCCATCATATAAACTCTTTCTTCATGAAGGGCAAGAAAGGAATTGGGGAGTTCATAGGATTGCAATATTGTGTTCAAATGGACTCGAGACTTTATTGAATCTTGCTCATGTGGAGTCTTTTTAAAAGTTTAATTCATATAATGGAAGGTATGTACCACTGGGCTCTTGAAATTTCTCTTGCAGAGGTCATGTCTAGGGAAGAAAAGACAGTTTATTTTCCACCAGGAAGTAGATTTTGTCTTAAGAAATACTGTCACTAAAACAAAATTAAGCCTGCATCCCAGAAACATCAGATCTTAAGGAAGAAGAGTGGACTTTTTGAAGTTTAAGATGAATCCCAAGTGGTGAAACAGGCCTATGGTAAAGTTGAGATATGCAAGTAGTTTTTTTTCTTGAAGTATATAGTAGTATGTTGCCCAGATAAGGGACGGTATGACATTCCACAAAGACTGCAAAAAGCAATGACAGGAGCTAGGCACTTTGGGAATACCCTTGGGGCAGTAGAAAGACAAAAGGACAAAGCAGAGAATTGAAAGTGAAATTGTAAGGCACAACATCTTAAAAGTTTCCTGTGGACTAGGTGAATAGGAATATGAAGATATGCATCCTTTATGTCCAGATCGAAAAGAATTCCTGAGGAAGGATCACTGGAAGACTAGACTGAATGATTAACATTTAGAATTTTGAAACCATTAAAAAGATGTTGAGACAAGTACAGAATGGGTAATTTCCCTTCTTTTCTGGGAACAAGGAAGAGCCTTGGGTAAAATGCTTTCCCCTGTTGAAAAGGAGGATCAATTTCTATGGTGCCTTGATAAAACAACTCTCTAAGAATAGGAAAGACTGGAGGAAATTGGTTTGTTGTTACCTAAGGAATGCACAAGTTGAGAGGAGGAGAAAACCAGAACATTCTTTATGAGGCTGAGAACTCAACAGTCTGAAGTTATTAACTCCCAAACTAGAAGGGAAAGTGAAAGTTTCTTTGACAGAGGGAATAAGGCTCTGCTGAAGTGAGGAGGAGGACGGCTGTTAGGTAAAGATAGCCAGGAAAAGAGGATTCTGATCCTCTGAATTCCTGTTTTAACTTGTCCGTCCTAAAACTACTTTTTTGTAAACTTCTTTATCTTTTGTTGGGGCTTTTACTCTTTGCAAAAATGGCCAGCTTTAGAAGGATGGTTTCCCTGAAATTTGGTGACAGAAAAAAGGAAGATCTGCTTAAAATCCTGCATAATATTGCCTCTCTCATGTAAACTCTTGAGAATGTCAGCTATTGCAGGGCAAAAAAGATTATCCTTATCCAGAGAGACATCTAAGGTTTGGAGTTATCATCTTCTGGTTGAGTCTGTAGTCTGAGCTGAAAGAATATCCTCAAAACAGAACCACTAGCAGCTGCTCTAGAAGGTGCATCAGATGCATCATAACTGCATCTGACTGAATGTCTAGCCACTTGAGAAGTTAAGCTCAAAAGAGAAAGTGCTGAAGTTTAACTATATCACTCAGATATAGGGTCATAGGTGTGTACTAGGCCAACAACCACTGGGGGGAGTCTTTCAAATGTTGGTACAAGGTTTGAGTCTTACCTTTGGAGATAAATTAACTAGGCTTAAAATGCCCTTTAAGGGCAGCTAGCCTACCTTACACCTATGAACCTTTCCAGTTCTGCTCAGTATAAACATGCATCCCAAATTTCTAACTTCTAGTAGTCTTGATAAGTGTAAGCAGGGGTTTGAAACATTTACAGACTGCCTGTGACCATTAGAGACATAGATGTCAAACCAGGAATGAATCTCCTTTTTCCCATCCATTTGGTCCAAGTTACACTTGAACTAGGTTAGGGAGGAACTCTACTTCACAAGGATGGGGAATCTGTTCCAGAGAAGGGGGTATTCTCTGGAATGCATAACTGTCTCTCCAGCAGGTCCTATTTATATTGCAGGCAAGGTTTTAGGATGGGCAATTTTGGTGGTGTTTGTTTTGTAGATATGCAAGAGGTCCATCAGGGTGGAGTTTGACAATGGCTTGTATGCCAGTCACAGATCTCATGTAGGAGACAGAATACAAGGATAGACGTTTGGGGCAGTCTACATAAGACATGTTACTTCCTCTCTGTATTCTATTAGTGAGGAACTCTGTGGACATTCTAACTGTCGTATGTGCCTGGTCAGGTGCATACCAAAGGGGGCATTGTACTCAATAACATGTCTGATGAATGCTGAATACAGTGGAACAATGACCTCCTTGGGCCTAGATGCCATGCCATACTCTTGTTTATAAGTTGCACAACACAGAATGATTTCCTCACTACTATAGATGTGTTAAGGTCAAAGGCTAGTTTACTGATTATGTACCCAAGTCCCTGTCTACTGGGTCGAGTGTTAGGGGTCTGTTGTCAGTATAATAATTACCAGGGTTGGATCTGGATAACTTCCCAAAGGATACTGTTATGCATTTCTTGACATTTAGTTTTAGTCCATGTTATTTGCGTGTGCCAGCCCTTCCTGGAAAACATAAGTGTTGGTGCGGGATTCAATGACTGCTCCTAATTTGTGATCATCTGAAAATTTGGTCAGTCAGAGACCCTTTATGTTGGCCTTGACTTCAGAGAAGTAGATGCAAAAAAAGAACAGTTCAAGGACTAATCCCTGAGGGACTCCATTTGTAACTGGCCTCTTTGAAGAACTGGACTCCCCATTTCTAACTTCCCGGGTCCTGTCTGTTAGCCAGCTGGCTATCCACTGGAGACATAAGGGTTTATACCTAACCTACTGAATTTGTCAACAATGCCCGAGTGAGGTATTGTGACAAATACGTTAACCAGGTCAAGGTCGGCAATATGAACCATTTCTCTCTCTGTGACCTTCTTAAAGTCCACCAGGTTGAGTAACCAAGACCTGACCTGGGTGAAAACATACTGGATTGGTTCCAGTGTCTGGAGGTTTATTGTGTCATTGATCATTTCCATGATAATTTTTTTCCATGGCTTTGCATATGAGACTATTGAGAGTTATGGGTCTGTAAATATTGCTCTGCACAAAGATCCTGTTCCTGTTCCTGTTTTCCATTTGTAAGGCACAAAATCTGTTTGGAGGCTATGGTTAAATAGTGATTCCAGAGAGCCTGATAGGTCATGTTTCATGTTATTTAAAAGACATCCTGTGACTTTGCCTGGGGCCATTAATGCATTTCTCTTAGCCTTAGAGAGAGCATTGAGGACCTATTCCCTAGTGATAGTAGGGGGAATTATACTTGATATTTCCTGAAGGGAGGTTGAGGGCTAGAGAGAGATAAAGTCGGAACTGAATTTTTCTGCCAGTAGATTTGCTATATCTATTGGCTTAGTATATGGGGCTCCATTAACAATAATCTCTGCACACAATAGTTTATTGCCTTTGAGATTGCAGACATAGCTAAAGAATGCCTTGTGGTTGTCCTTGGCCCAGGAGGCCTTTTGCCACAAATTTAGTCTTGGTAAACTTTATTTGTCCTTTGAGCTGTTTGTTTAGTTTGATGACAGTGCTTTTTATCCTGCTCAGCACTACACCTCCTATTTTTGCCATGATTTTCTTCCTTCTGTTATACAACCTATTAATGTTGTGATCCCACTAGCATGGCTTGTTTCTTGAGTTATTTATGTACTTATTCATGGTGGGTATGAATGTCTCTATGCACCTATGAAACTTTTAAAGGGTTTCTGTGAACACTTATGCATAGGCAGCAGTGTTCTCAGGGCTTGCGTGGGCTTAAAATGTTGACAGGGTATCGCTTAATAGTGGGAAGCTAGCCTTGGAGAAATTCCTGAACATTCTAGGGTTAACTGGGGTTTCTGGTTTTATTTTCTACTTCAAAGGAAATCATTTTGTGGTTTGACCTTACCAGAGAGGACATTATATAAGGGGCTGTGCAGTGCTCTCCCATATTCATGAGAACCAGATCCCTGTGTTTGTATCCCTGGTCAGTGTACTGACAATCTGGTCCAGGGAGTTTGAGCTTACAAAATCCAAGAGTCTCTGTGCTTGCACATTTGGTGTCTTATATAATTCCAAGTTAATAGCGGGTAATTAAAGTCACCTATGAATATAGTATTGAGTTGGATGGTGTATGTTTCCAGTAAGCTAATTATGAATTGTGTGTTTCCTGTGTCCTAGAGGAGGGCACGCAGCTTGCAAGGAAATGGTATTATATTTTGCCTATGGTGATTTGAACATGGAGACGTTCAAGTGCATTGTCCAGCTTGACCTGCCTTGAAGTATATCTATTTTTGATGTAAATCGAGTCACTTCCACTACCTTTAGTCCCTGTCTGTGTAGTAGCTAATCTAAATTTTTGGAAGGCATTATAGTCTTGCACTGCCACAGTGCTCTGCATGACTTTCAACTATGTCTTAGTGACTGCACAGATGTCAGCATTCTCTAGAGTGCGAAGAACTTGAAATGAGTGGAGTTTCTTGTCTAGCTTCCTAGCCTTAGAGAACAGAGAGCAGTAACACCTTTAGATTTTCAGTTTGGGATTCCCTAAAAAGGCACTATAGAGGAGAACAATGTGGTAGCTAATATTCAAAGTACTACAGGGGAGAGGTGCAGACCATTCCTGGCAAAGCAACATGGTCTGCTGAAAATTTCCTTCCATGCCAACATATACTGCACCCCCTTAAAATGACACCAGAAACTAAGCCAAATATTAAAATCAGCCATCTTATATTCATATTGTGGCATCATCCTTGGATAAGATAGAATGCTGCTCAATGCTAGGCTCATACTAGCTTGGGACACATATTCTGAGAGTTCCAAGAAGTCCCTCTTCATATAGTCCAGGGTGGTGTGTCTGAGGTCATTTGCACCCACATGGACTATGTCTGAGTCATAGTGGTACTTGTGGTCCAGTGACTTGAGTAAATGTGTAATTTTGTGGATCCTGGCCTCCTGATAGGCAACTGACTGTGACTTTCTCCTTACTCAGCCTGGTGAGAGGGACATTACTGTGCCTCACAGTGGAGTCTGCAATGACCAGAATGTTGGATTGTGCAGTAGCTTGCCTTATGGGCTTAGAAGCTGGGGGTCCATGACATGTGTCTCTATATGTTGATGTGAGTTTTGGTCTAAAAGAGTGCATTTGGGGCTGCTGAGGGCATTTATTATGCATACTTCATCAAGGAGGTCTTGGAATTTAGGAAGATTACATTTAAGTGCCTCAGCATATGTGGGTGCAAGGTGTATGATGGCTTCAGGGTGTGCACTACTAACAACTACTTACACCCTGATTGACATTATGTGACAGCTTTGCCTCCAGTGATATTGTATACATACATCTCTCACATACTTTATCAATTTGTCTGAGAATTAATTGGTTGTCAGTAAGCATCTCCCAGAGATTGCCACTGCTCTGGAATAAACTCCCAATTCACATGAAGCAGAGCTTCTCAATGACACTATTCAAGTGCAACCAGCCCAATCATCCAAAGTAACAGTGTTGCAGGAATGCTTCTAGCAAGATCAAACCAGACTGATTATTTCTGCTACAAAAAAAAAAAACAGGTAGGCCTCTCTAGACAAAAGATTTCACTACAAGCTCTAAAGGTCACAAACAGTAGCAGATATTCAGCTCTAACAGACAACAAAAAGGAGACCAAAAAACAGTTTCACAGATTACAAAAAACAGTTGCACAGATTATACAGATGTACAGTAAAACAGAAGTGCAGAAAACAGTTGAAGATAAGCACTTATTTTTTTCCAATATCACAGCAGAGCAAATGGCAGAAGGCCTATCTCACTGCAACTTTGAACAGCTTGAGCAAACAAGTACAACTGGTTTAAAACACTGGCTATTAAGGGCAGAGAAACAGAAACCAGCCCAATTATCCAAAGTAACAGTGTTACAAGAATGCTTCTAGCTAGATCAAACCAGACTGATTATTTCTGTCACAAAGAAAACAGCTGCGCCTCCGTAGATAAAAGATTTCACTACAAGCTCTAAAGGTCACAAACAGCAACAGATATTCAGCTTTTACCCTCTTAGCTCTTTCAGTTTCTGACAAATATGAATGGACAATTTCCTACATTTTCTCCTGCCAGTCTGGTTGATATGGACATCCTGAGACAGTGTAGCAACTGCCTCATGTACACAGACAACCTTCTACTACTACCACCTAGAAACACAATTCGTGAGAGATGCAATTACATTAAGCACCTAGTGTCATTGCTCTCTCCCCCACAAACCAGTATCTGGCATTGAGAAGGCTGGCAACATGAACACCACACCTCAAGCACCACCCATACCTACACAGCACACCCCCACATATGCAAAGATCCTCAACAAAAGCATACCCAAACAAGAGAGACCTCCAAGGCATAAACACACGCAAACTCCACTGCCCACCACACCACACATAGTCCACACACCTGTCTCTCACAGACCCTAAGGCCTAAACATACACCTAACATATTAGCATATTAGTCATTGGACACTCCATTGTGAGACACACGGATGCAGCCCTCATCAGGCTGGATAAGGAGAAAAACAGGTTAGTTGTCTGTTAGGTGCCAGAATCCACCATATAACCAATTCGCTCAAGTCTCTCAACAGGTACTGTTATGACTCTGTCAGAGTCCATGTTGGAGTGAATGACTTGAGACATACCTCCCTGGACTATATGGAGAGAGACATGATCAAGCTCACAGAGTATGTGTCCCAGGCAGGTATGTCCCTAACCTTAAGCGGCATTCTACTGTCACCCAGAATGAACAGAAAATGATTGACTAACAATTGGCTTAGTTTCTGGTGTCATTCCAAGGGGATCCAGTACCTGACAGCCTGGGATGACATGATTGACAAGCTTTGATGCTTTGCCAGAAATGGCCTGCATCTGTCTCCCTTGGGCTTCAGGCTCCTGCCTCCCCCATAGTGCCTTTTTTAGGCAACGCCATGAGGTCAAAATTACCAACGTGAAAATTTCATCAAAAAGTAAATAAAGGTCATGCTGTTAAACTCTAGGAGTCTAAACATGGAACTGCACTCATTGCAAGCATTCTTAACCATGGAAGAAGCTGACATTTGTGCAGTCACAGAACCTGGTTCAAAGCTGCGGAGAGCACCCCAGCCATACCAGGTTACTCATCCTATCATTCATTCACACCCCAAACCGGAGGTGGAGTTGCAATATATATATATATATATATATATATATATATATATACTTCCGCAGTGGTGCAATGGTAGCATTGTTGCCTCACAGCAAGAGGTTCTCCCGTTCGATTCTCGGCTGGAGTGCGGGGAGTGCCTTCTGTGTGGAGTCGGCATGTCCTTCCCATGGTTGGGTGGGTGTTCGAAAGACATGCGTAAATGGGCATGCCTTCGTTGAAGGTTGAATGTCGAGCTGGCACCTCGGCATTCATGAAAATCTACTGCCAATCATTAGCAGACCGGAGTTCCGCTGTGGTGACCCCTAACTGGGAAAAGCCAAAAGACAACAACAAGTATATATATATATATATATATATATATATATATATATAAAAGATATAAACACCTCTAGGCTGGTCAAACAGTATGATGCATAGGAAATACTCCAGGTGCAATTAACAAGACCCCTATTCAAATCATAGCTAGCTACAGGCCTCCAACTCTGACTCAAGATGCCCACTCCACCTATCTGGACCTCTTCGAATCTATCAAGATTCAACCCTTTACCCTGATCCTGGGTGACTTTAACTATCCAAACATAGACTGGAAGAAATACTCATGCCAAAACACAAATGCCCAGAGATTCCTTGATTTCGTCAATGCAAATGCCTTGGACCAGTTGGATGACACCCCCACAAGAGATGAAAATATCTTGGACTTGGTATTAACCAACATGAGTAACCACTGCAGCATCCCTACAGTGTCATCATCCCTGGTAAGATTCGACCACAAAGCAATCACTTTCAAAGTCACCACCTCCCCTGACTTCCCCCAGCTAGGGTCAAACAAAAAACTTCTGCAAAGCTGATCACAACCTCCTGAATGAAGGTATAAACAGCTTCACAGCCCCCTCCCCTCCACAGGAACTGGTACATATGTCCAAACCTACACCAAAGTATTATATGAGCATTTATATAGCTGCATGGAATCAGGAATACCAGACATGATGAAATCCTCCTCCTCAAGGAAGAGTAAACCTGTCTGGTGAACATCTACAATAAACTCTATAATAAAAAGGAAAAAAATTGCTTTCCAGGACCAAGAAGGAGCAGGTGTCTAATTGGAAGCAATCTCTCCTTAGCCTGAACAAGCAAATAAGAGCATCAGTGAAATCCTCCAAAGCAAACTGAGTCCAAACTGGCTACATCTACTAAAGACAATCATAAAGCTTTCTTCACATATGTCTGCAATCTCAAGGGAAGCACCCAGATCTGCTTAGAACTGGTGGTCAAGGACACCACATACACAAACCCTGTAGATATAGCCAACCTGCTGGCAGACAGGTTCAGTGAAAACTTCACTCTTCTGTCCCCCCATCAGTAAAACATGACATCCCCAGTACCTGTCCCCCTCCCCTTATCTCTAGGAAGCAAGTCAACGCTGCCCTCTCAAAGGAAAAAAATACAGCCTCCATGGGACCCAATAACATCCCAGGCTGCATCCTACATGAACTCAAGCAGGAACTTGCAGCACCATTAGGCACCCTATTCCACCAAAGCCTGAGTACCAGCTTCATCCTATCCAAGTGGAGGACAGCTACTGTCATCCATTTGCATAAAGGTGGAGTGTCCACCAATCCAGGAAATTATAGACCCATCAGCCTAACTAGCCTGATCTGTAAGGGCATGGAGAGGATTATCATGGACCTCATTAACAAGGATATTGGCAACCTCCAAACACTTGATCCCACACAGTTTGGTTTTGTCAAGGGGAGGTCATGCCTGTTAAATTTGGTCGACTTCTTTGAGACAGTCACCAAGGCCACAGATGAAGGGAAGACGAGGCACACTCCGTACCTCGACCTGGCCAAGGCCTTCGATACTATCCCCCCACTCAAGTATAATAGATAAACTCTCTCAACTAGGCATCAAGCCATATGTTACCAGATGGGTAGCATACTGGCTCACTGATAGAACCCACCTAGTCAAAATGGGGGGCCACCTCAAGTAGTAGACCCGTAACAAGCGGTGTACCCCAAGGATCGGTCTTGGGGCCTCTGCTGTTTGGGATATACTTCTCAGAGGTGCAGGCCAAATCTAGTGGGCTATGGCTGACCAAGTTTGCAGATGACTGCAAGCTGGGTACTGTCATCAATTCCGCTAGTGATATGGATATCCTCCAAGAGGGTCTCGCCCAAACAAATGACTGGTGCCAGAAACATGACCTCAAACTAATGCCAAAAAATGCATCATCATCCCTTCTGGGGAGAATGGCGTCCCCACAAATTATCACAGTGATAATAAGGCACTAAGCACGCAATCAGTTGTGAGGGACTTGGGCACCCAGGTTGATAAACTGACGTTTGACCACCATATTGCCTCCATTGTACGGAAAGCTTTCTACATGGCCCACCTTATTAGCAAGGATATCTCATCCAGGGACGAGGTGGTCATAACATCCCTGTATTCTTCCCTTATCAGACCCATTATTGAATACAATGCCCCTTTCATCATGTACCTCACAAAGCACATGCAGCAGCTGGAGAAACCACAGAGGTTCCTCACCTGGAGAATCCAGGGCCTCAAACATCTACCCTGCACAGGCTAAAAGTCCTGTACCTCTACTCAGTCTTCTACAGACTCCTCAGAGGTGACCTCTGTCTGGCATACAAAGCAATCTCAGACCCAGCCCTGATTGGACTGCTGCATATCAACAAGTCAAGCTCCAATAGGACTTGTTGGTGGGACAGATGTGTGTCCCAGTGACTCCCTCTTTTGTGGAATAGACTCCCTCTCCACGCAAAGCAGAGTACCTCATTAAACCTTTTTAAGTGCAACCTGGATAACTGGATGGAGAACAGAAAATACACCCCTGGGATTCCACCTGTGTCCCTGCTTGACACCGGCATAGGGTGCTGACTTGTTGGAACATTGGCTAAATTCTTGGCTAGGCTTGTAAGGGCCTTAGGGCCAATATCCTAGTATCTTCCTATGATCCTATGGAAGAGGGGGTAACTTATGTTTTAGGAATATAAAGAGAGAGGCACTAATTTTAAATGAGTAAGATAGATTGGATCGGGGTGGGCACTTAGTATTCTAGCTCTATGGAATGCAGTGGGAGTGCCTGGTCTCCCAAGATAGGTAAGATGCCTAATCATGTGTGTCCAGTAATTCAAGGCTTGGAAAGAAAGAGTAGCAGATGTATAAACCTTCTTTCCACATCTGTCAATAGTCCTGCTAGCTTTCTCATTAGGCAATGTACTGGATGATGGCAACAGCTTAATAGGCTTGTCAGTTTCCAGAGAAATTACAGCAGAGTCAGACGGATTTTATAAAGAAATTTATGGGAATCAGGAACCTTATAGAATCTGTTAGGAGTGGACTGAAATTCTACATTAATGGAAGCAGTGACAAAAGTATTTTGTAAAGCTTACAAAACTGTTGGAATGGCTGAAGGTTTTGGGATATATATAAAAGGTCATAGTATTGTTTTTGCATATCTGACACCTGCTTACCTTTTCACTGGGAGTGCTGCATCATTTTAACATTGTTCCCCCAAAGGAAAGTTCCTCTAAGATGGAATCAGGAGTCATCCTCCTCAGATTCAAACCTCACAGGTGAATGCATCTGGGAAGAGTAAGCCAATGAATCCACATCTGAATCGGAGTCTTCTTCCTCAGAAGAAGGGTCTCTATGTCTCTCTTCTGGAGAATGAGTGGGAGCAGAAGGAACAGAGGGGGCTTGAGGGACATAACAGTCCTAAACAGCCCCTGAAAAAAATCATACCATTCCTTCTGAGGGTCCCAACAGAAGGAGTGGTATGCCTGGTCTTCTACTTCTTTTTAGAGGGAACATAAGCTTGGGTCCAAGCTATGACATATCTCAATAAGGGTACTAGGAACTTTTTCTCCTGACTAAAATTTGAGTTCTACCCCAGATCCTTCACAGATAACCAGCTGTGGTTCTTCCTTTGCTGGGGAAATAGCTGTCTGAGCAGATAGGCTGGACACATGCTCCTTGTTGGCCTTCAATGGGGTCACAGTGGGAGTAGTGAAGAAATATGGATGGCCAAATGACTTATGAAAAACAGCTGCAGAGATGTTTGTGTTCAACTGGACAGCAAAAGTTCCATTCCTTAATTTCTTTAGCTTCTTTTTCAGCTGGAGAAGACATCTGAATGGGAAGCTTTGGAAGTCATATCACCCTGTGCAAGCTCTTTGAGCCTTTCATTCTCGTGGTAAATTTTTAGACAAGACAAATAGCTCTTTATGGTCTTAAGAACAAACAATTAACAAATATGCACTCTATAACCAACTGACTCACAGACAAAATAAGCATTTAGAATGACTGCCTCTATAAGGAATTTGCCTCCCACAGTCACATTTTCCCCTCCTAGCTGATGTGAAAAAAATATATATTTTGTCAGAAATACAGAAAAAAAAAGAGGAAGATTCCCCAATGGGGTTTTGTATCTGTCCAATGCAAATGAAACTGGCACAGGCTGTATGGCTGAAAGACCAAAGTAGAAATGCAGTCCCTTCAGTGTTTGGGCTGGCAATAAGAGCATTCTAAGATATTTCACTCCCTTATGGATCACCAAGCCTTTACGCACTTTGGTCATATATCTCATGCACCATGTGAAAGGAGGGCACCTATGTTTTGGTATCCTGATCTGATGTACAACTAGCCTTGACAGGATAATGCATTCATTAGTAATATTGTAACAGTGATCAAAGAAAGGACATCAAACAAGAAATTTGAAGAAAATAAATCTGTAGGAAACCGAGTAAAAGGAAAATGATAACCTGTAGAGGTGCTGTAATATAATTGAAGTATCCAAATAAAACTTTTTGAAGAAAATTCTTACTTACTTATCTGGCAAGCTTGACTGGAGTGCTAGAGAATCATACCTGTCTGAAACAGCAACAAACAAGATCTGAGGAGTATCTGCTCATATAGATGGACAGATGAAGGGGTCAACACAGGAAAGATTTCTTAAATTCAGTAGTTATGTACTTACCTTAATGCCAGATCCTTTTATCTATGTCTGTCCAATAAGACTGATGGGTCTTTGGGATGCTTCTTGGATCCGAGCTGGCAAAACTAGTGCTTCTGTCTCAAGCTCCTTTAACTTTTTCTTACCATAATGCACTTGTGTATGATTCTACCTCAGACAGAGTTTGGCCCCAAAAAGAGATTGTTCTCCTGAGCAGACCATTGGAGAAAAGCAATGCCAGTCATTTAGGTCCTACAGGAAAGACAACTTGGAAGGGGAATGGAGGGAGAGTTATCATATTGGAAAGACATGGATGAAAGGATCTAACCTTATGGTAAGTACATAACTACTGTGTTCTGCTTCATCCCATCTGTCTGAGCCAACTGATGCACAACGATACCCAGCTACAGTATTCCCGGGTGGTACTATGACAGGAAATGTTTGAGAATAGTGTCTCCAAAGGAAGGCTAAATCTCAAAATAACGTCCACTTTATAATGCTTGTCAAAGGTATGCAGTGTTGGCCATATTGTTGCAGCACACATTTTGTCAACTGTAGAATTTCTAAAAGCTGCAGAAGTAGCAACAGACCTCATAGAATGAACCCTAGGTCTGCATGACAAAAGTTGGTTGTGTGCAGAATAGGTGAAGGTAATGCAATCAAAAAGTCAAATGGATAGACAGACCTTTGAACTAAGTGTGTTTTGTGCAAAGGACAAAAGCTGAGTCTTTCCTAAAGGTTTTAGTTCTGTGTAGGTAAAATTTTAGTTGTACCATAAAATGTATTCCTCTAAGTCACTGGCAAAAATACTGCAAAATGGATAGGCTGGTTTGAATTTGTTTCTGATGCCACCTTGGAACAAAGGATGGATTTGTTTGAAGTGACTCTGTCCTTGTGAAATACTAAGTAAGATTTAGGAAGACTGGGCTTGTAACTTGAAAACCCTTCTGGCTGAAGTTATTGCAACAAGAAATAAGGTGTTCCATGAAAGAAATGTCGAGAGAGTTGAAGCAGCAGGTACAAAAGGGGACCTTGGTAATGATTCTAAAGCAAAACTGAGGTCCAGATTGAGTGCTGGTTCCTTGATTAGAGGCACAGGCGAGGAAGACTCCTTTGAGAAAGACTTTATGTAGTTTGTAAGAAGCTTAAGGAACAGGAATCAATACCATTGCAAAAGGCAGAGATTGCAGCCAAATTTACCTTAATAGTCAAAAAACTGGTTCCCAAGTCAAACAAGTATGGGAAAAAAGCACTCTCAGAAAAAAGAAGCATTAGACTGGTCTATCCCCTGAGCAGCTGACTGACTAGATAAACATTTCCACTTGCTGTGGAGAAACAAGGCAGCTAAATTGAGGTTGGAAAGATATGAGTGAGGCAACCTGGACAGGTGGGAGAGTAGGGCTTTCCTGAAATTCAAGAGCTGGGGAGGCTCCCTGATATGAAAGTCTGAGGGTGGGTGGCTTTATCAAACAGGCTAATGCTTGTTCTACTAGATCCCCTTTGAAAACAGTTTATATGGGTGTTGTAGTTCAAAGCCCTAAGGATGAAAGTGTCTGAAGCATATGGTTGCTTCTCCATTCTGTCCATGGTGCTGGACTAATTGTCCAGTGGATGGACAGAAGCTGCACTGTCAGCCAGTTTTTAGTTGCAAATGCCACAATAATAAAACCCACCAAAGGACCCTTGGACCAAAACAGTCTGTCTTTGGGTAGTCTAAAAATGTTGTCACATTTCTGGCAAATAGACTCAAAAGCACTGGGTTCCTGCCATACCCTCCTGATGGTCAAGTCAATAAGATAGTTGGCAGGGGTACCACCCAAAGGGTAGATGTGCCCAAGTAATAGGCCTCAAAATGATTTTCTTGTCCTGGGGGGGGGGGTCTCCTGACCAAGATTCCTTCTCTCTCTCCATTTCCAGGATCTCACTAAAATTGGCATCTTTATGCAGGGATTAGGGAACCCTCACAATCATCCAATTTAGTGCCCAAAGTGACAGACTCTGTAAAGGAGTTGATATGCTTCCTCTTGCACATCTTCTTTCTTGGAATATTGGGAGTGGGTGTATTAACTCTTCAGAGGACTCAGACTGTATTTAAGCAGTTTTCTTGAGGCCCCTCAACTCTGACCCTGAAATGCATGAAGAGACTGAGGCAGAGAAGGTGTGTATCCAGAGATGGAACAGAGACTGAAGAAATCTGAAACTCAGCTCTTGGTGGAAAAGCTATAATCCTTTCCGTTACCTCAAAGGCCAACCCCACATTGGCAAGATCCAGGGAACATCTATCAAATGCTGGGGCCAGCCTTCCCAAAAAAGAAGTAGGTGGCACCAGTGATGGGACCACAACATCAACAGAATGGAAGTCCTCAGGGAGGGGATTGGTGTCAACACCTTAAAGACCAATGTCTCAGACATCATCAAAGGGGCAATTTTGGATAGATCTGAGGATAGTGCCAAGTGCCTCACATTATGTTATCTGTCCTGAGATTCACTAGACTCTGAAGTTCTCAGATTTAAGTGTACGGGATATAAAATCCCAGGAACCGAGCTGGAAGTACCATATGGCCAAAAGGAAGCAGACCTGGGAGAAGTGTCAGCTCCAAAACTACTTTTTTGTTGACCTGTCAGGGATGCGAATTGGCTCCAAGGTTGACAGAGCCAAAGTAGAAGTAGGTTTTGTCACCATTAAAGCTGGTGATAATTCCTGCCTTGCTACATTTGGAGCTGATGAAGCAGCCTTTTCATCAGATCTTCTCTTCCTGAAGTCATCAGTCTTTCTCTCTGTTTCTCTTTGATCTTTTCTTTTTTGGGCTTGTCAATATCAGGATCTGGAGGCAGCAACCCTTTAATAATAAGCTTATTCCTTCAACCAAAAGAGCACAGACGCTGATAGCTTTGCATATGGAAAACTCTGAAGACAAATAATCAAACCCAAACTTCAGAATATCAGCCTAAATACTTCATCCTTAAATTTTCAGGGTCTATGTACTAGTTTCCCCTCAAGTGTTTGTCAGTACACTGTACAGACTCAGATACCTTGATGGACATTTTTCCTATAAAAGCACATTTGAAATTTCTCCAATACCTAGTTGCACACAGGACAATTAGTCTGCAGTGACAAGCACTGTCCACAGAATTGCAAACCAGATACTCCTGACAGTGATTGATATTCTCACTCCAACTGTCTAATCAATAAAAAAAGGGTCTGTTGCCATGGATATGAACTTTCCTACCGTCTTCGTTACCAGCTTGGTGGATATGGGCATCCTGAGGCAATGAAGAAATTGCCTCATGTTTACTGACAACCTGTTAATTCTCAAATAAACTGATATGGTATGTGAGAGATGTATTTATACAATATCACTGGAGGCAAAGCTCTCACATAAAAGTACTCCTAATGTCAATAAGGTTGTCAGTAGTGTACATGATCCACCCATCATGCACAATTCAAAGCAGACATAACCTACATAAGCTGAGGCACTTACATGTAACCTTCCTAAACCACAAAGACCTCCTAGACAAAGTACATATAACAAATACCCTCAGCAGCCCCAAATGTGCTCTTTCAAAACAACATCCACATCAACACACAGAGCTACATATCATGGAGCCTCTACCTCTAAGCCCATAATGCAAGGCACCACACAATCCAACATTCTAGTCAATGGAGACTCCATTGTGAGACACACTGATGTCCCTCTCACCAGCTGAGTAAGGAAAACGTTACAGTCAGTTGCCATCAGGGGATCTGCCACATTACACATGCACTCAGGTCAATGAACCACAACTGCCAATATGACTCTTTCATAGTCCATGCAGAAGTAAATGACCTGATACATACCTTCCTAGACTATATGAAGAGAGACATCATGGAGCTCTTGGAATATGTGTCTCAGGCTAGTATGAGCCTAGCATTGAGCAGCAATTTACTTTCTCCAAGGATGATGCCACAATATGAACAAAAGATGATTGACTTTAATAATTGGCTTAAGTTTCTGGTGTCATTCTAAGGGGGTGTAATTTTTGTCAGTATGAAAGAAGATGGCCAACAGACGATGCTGCTTTGCCAGGGATGGTCGGCACCTCTCCCCTCTAGGCTTTCGAATATTAGCTAAAACACTGTCTTCCCCCATAGTGCCTTTTTTAGGCAATGCCAAACTGAAAGTACGTCTGACATAGCAAATCAAAACCAAGAAAATCATAGGTGTTACTGCTCAATACTAGAAGTCTAAACAAAAAACTCCACTTCCTAGAAGGTCTCTTTACCCTAGAGAATGCTGACGTCTGTGCAGTCACTAAGACATGGTTTAAAGCCGTGGAGAGCACAGCAACAGTACGAGTTTATAATGCCTTCCACACATTCAGGACAACTACTTCACAGGCAGGGACTAAAGGTGGAGGCATCTCTATTTACATCAAAAATAAATATACTTCAAGGCTGGTCAAATAGGACAATGTTCTTGAGCTGTTCCATGTTCATATCACCATAGGTAAAATCCAGTACCACTTCCTTGCAAACTATAGGTCCCCCATCTATGACCAAGGGAACCCATACCATGTATTTAAACTTACTAGAAACACTAACCATCCAACCCAATACCATATTCATGGGAGACTTTAATTACCCCACTATTAACTGGGAATCCTATATGACACCAAATGTACATGCACAGAGATTTCTGGATTTTGTAAACACAAACTCCTTGGACCAGATAGTCAATACACCAACCAGGGGTGTAACCATACTGGATTTGGTCCTCACTAATATGGGAGACTGCTGCACACCCTCTACTGTAATTTCTTCCCTGGTAAGATCAGCCCATAAAATGGTCTCCTTTGAAGTAAAAATAAAACCTGGATCCCCCAGCTAAACCTTGAAATTTCAGGAACTATTCTAAGGGTAACCTCCTGCTATTAAGTGAGAACCTGGCAAAATTTCAAGCCCCCATAAACCCTGAGAACACTGCTGCCTATGCAGAACTGTTTGCAGAAACCCTGTATAAGCATGTTAATAGCTGAATAGAGGCAGCTGTACCCACCAGGAAGAAGTATAGACCTAACAAAAAACAAGCCACCCTGGTGGAATCATAAAATCAATTGGCTGTATAACTGGAAAAAGAAAATCATTGCAAAAATTAGGAGGTGCAGCACACAGCAGGATAAAAACACTCTCAGCAAACTAAATAAAACTCAGAGGACAAATAAAGTCTACAAAAGCCAAATTTGAGGTGGCCAAGGATAACCGCAAAGCATTCTTTAGCTATGTCCGCAACCTCAGAGGCAATACACAATTGTGCGCAGAGCTCATTGCAAATGGAGGCACCTATACTGAGCCAGAAGATATAGCGTACCTCCTGGCTGATAAATTCAGCTCCAACTTTACCCCTCTCTCTCCCACAACCCTCAAACAGGAAATATCATCAAATATAACTCCCCCTACTATCACTAGAGAACAGGTCCTTAATGCTCTCTCTAAGACCGAAAAAACTACATCGATGGGCCCAGACAATATCTCAGGATGCCTTCTAAATAGCATGAAACATGACCTATCAGGGCCTCTGGAATTACTATTTAACTATAGCCTCCAAACAGGCTTTGCACCTCATGAATGGAGAAAGGCAACAGTCATCCCGCTGCACAAAGGTGGGCCATCTACAGACCCTGAAAACTATAGACTCATAAGTCTCACTAGTCTTACATGTAAAGCCATGGAAAGAATTATCATGGAGATGATCAATATTGATATAGTAAACCTCCAGACTCTGGACCCAACCCAGTTTGGTTTCATCAAGGTCAGATCTTGCCTACTCAGCCTGGTGGACTTCTTTGAAAAGGTCACTAAAGCAATGGATGAAGGCAAAATCGTTCACACTGCCTACCTTGACCTGGCCAAGGCATTTGACACAATACCGCACTTGGGCATTGTTGACAAACTCAGTAGGTTAGGTAAAAACCCGTATGTCACCCAGAGGATAGTAAACTGGCTCACAGACAGGACCCAGGAAGTTAGAATTGGGGAGTCCACCTCTACAAAGAGGCCAGTAACAAGTGGAGTCCCTCAGTAATCAGTCATTGGACAGCTCCTTTTTGGCATTTACTTCTCAGAAGTCAAGGTCAATGTCATTGGTCTCTGACTGACTAAATTTGCAGACGATTGCAAATTAGGGGCAGTCATTGAATCTCACACTGACACAGATGTTCTCCAGGAGGGGCCAACACAGACAAACAACTGGTGTCAGAGCCATGGACTAAAATTAAATGCCAAGAAATGCATAATATTATCCATTGGGAAGTCATCCATCCCTGGTAACTGTCATACTGACAACACACCCCTTAGAGTTGACCCAGTAGTCAGGGACTTGTGGAAATAATGAACTGACATACAAAAAACTAAAGAAAAGAACACACCGTGAACAAGCACCAACACTTCACTCAGCTCGATGAAGAAATAAATATAAAAAGCCGTTCTTATTCACTTTAATACCAAAACTAAATAAAATTAAGCGCTTTTCATTTTGGGAAATGTCCAAACTTCTTCAGATGTAGAGCAAGAACAAAAACAGCCAGCCCAGCAAAAATCCACTCTATATCATGAAGAGTTAATTGATTAATTGCCTACAAGTGGATCATAGCACTCATTTAAAATTACACTTCACAGTTGCATTGTTTTGCTAACAAGACCAAAATGAACCTAAAAACTTCAAGACTTTACAGACATCATGACACAATAGAAATTATTACTTTTGCTAAGAATAAATATAAATATATGTGCATATGTAATAAAAACTAACACCCATCCCTAACCTAATTACTATGCAGTATTATGAAAACATAATCTATACAAAACAAGTGTGTTCTTCACTTGGGGAAATACATAGATAGTAATCTAGCCTTTGACCATCACGTGTCTACAGTGGTGAGGAAATCAATCTATGTTGCACAACTTATAAACAAAGGTATGTCATCCAAGTCCAAGGAAGTCATTGTTCCACTGTATTCATCATTCATCAGACCTATCATTGAATACAATGCCCTCATTGGTATGTACTTAACTAGGCATATCCAACAATTAGAACATCCACAGAGGTTCCTCACTAAAAGAATACAGGGCATAAGTAAAATGTCATGCGCAAACTGCTTCAAGGCCCTATCCCTGCATTCTGTCTCCTACAGGCTTTTGAGGGGAGATCTATACCTGGCATAAAGTGCATTGTCAGACCCCACTCTGATGGACCTCCTGCATATCCACAAAAAAAAAAACAGTACTATAGTTACCCGTCCTAAAGACTTAAACCTTGTCTGTGATATAGATAGGACCTGCTGGAGAGATAGGTATGTATCTCAGAGACTACCTTGTCTATTGAACAGGCTCCCCATCCATGTGAAGCAGAGTTCCTCCCTAACCCAATTCAAGTGCAACTTTGACAATTGGATGGGAAACTAGAAATTCATCCTTGGTTTGGCACCTGTGTCTCTAATGGACACAGATAACCTGTCAATGGTTCATCTCACATGCCCATGCTTACACTTATCAAGGGTATCAGAACTTGTCAGAGATTTGGGATGCATGGCTAGGCTTAAAAAGACCCTTGTGGTCATTAGCCTAGTAAAAATCTATGAACAAAACTCGTGTATGTTTTTGGTGAATTTTGCAGTCACACTTAAGAGCACTTTTTGAAGCTCTCATCATTATCCATAACTGCATAAAAAATACAGAGACACAAAGGAAAAAAAACAGTAATGAGAGTACGACCTAAAGCACTAACAAAGCACAAAAACTACGAAGTCTCTAAAGAACTATGAGAAATATATATGTACTGGCCCAAGCTTATGCAACATTATGGGTAGGATTTGAGAGGAAATGATTGGCATGGAGCTCAGGAAATTTGTAAATATTTAGTAAAAATAGAAAAGAAAGATTATCACTAATATAGTAGTTAAGCTAAATTTCAAAGAAATGCAGCACTTGGCTTTCTGGTGCGAGACCTGCATCTAGTCACTTTGACATCAAATAAGATCTAGGATAGCTTTTCGCACATGTACATTATGTATAGATCTGATGTGCACTTGTTTTTGTCTGGGCTCTCTGTACATTCATTTCTTGATTTGAAATGCTGAAAGGTCAATCAGCACTCCTTAGCACCTGAGCCTATGTTCTAACTTATTATCTTGAGTGCTCAGTGGTAAAGCCTAGCTGGTACACATTTTAAGGTGCAACCTGAAGAATTAGTATGCAGCTCTAGCTAGTTATGCCCTCACTATCAATATTTTATCTCTGTTCTTCTGGGCTGTGCTTCTAGAAGTTTCTAATCTACTGAGCTCCATGTGTGCTATCTGCTACAGTCCTGGAGCACTGATTACATATTAAAGCTACCAAATCCCTTAAGATATCAGCATTTATTTTAAAATTAAAACATCCTTTGGAAATGAGATCTACAGAATGACAAGGCTTCAAGGATTATATAAGGGATTTAAAGAATTTCAGCACTTGGCAATCTAAGGAAGAGCGCTAATGAAAATGTGAGCTGTTGGCTGTCTGACCAAAGCTGCTATGAAATTTCAACACTGTGAGGAGCAATATGAAAGACAAATGACTTTTGGTAACAAAAGAGAAAAAGACAGAGAGACAAAAGAAAAAAAACAAACAATTATTTTAAGTATAGCTGGATGCGAAACCTACAATTTAATGAAAAGCTTCTTGACTCCTGAAAAATGTGTGCAACAGCTAAGCTTATTCCAAATTAATGACAGCTAGAGTTCACAGTCTGCAATTTACTTATGTATATTTAGTTACCTCTGATGACTGGGAAAATCTGATTGGGTATGTTTTCCCTTTTCAGATAAGGACTGGGGAGAAAATTCTGCTCCTTAATATAATACAACAATGACAAGAAATAATAAAGTAGATTATGCAATGACACTAAAAAATATACAACACAAACATTTGCAGTTGACTATTACTTAATTCTTGAGGTTTTTGCTGCTTGGTAAGAGTACAAAAAGTGGAGGAGAGGAGATAGCATCCTGGATGGGTATGGAAATCATGAATGAAGAAGGAAGTAGTACAGGTTGAGAAAATCAATTGATAAGTTATAGTATCTTAGACTGTATTACTATGAGTGTATTAGCAAGTTAGACAGAGTAAAAAAGGTGACGCCAGTAAGAATTGTTGCCTAACCTGGTGCAGTGGAGCAACGGCATATGTTCATGCTATGGAGTGAATGTGATTTTTCAGACTTAAAGCAGTTCCTTTTGCTATATAAAATATGGCAGAATGAAAAACAGACTGCTGAAAAAGAGAAAAAATACACCTATAAATCATTCCAAATGGGCTACTTCTGTGGCACCCTTACTGAAACCTGATGTAATAAAGTGTTTGTTACTCCTTCTCATGTAGTAATAGCAAACACTGTCCCCCCCATACATACATATACATATATATATACACACACACACACACACACACACACAGCTAATACCAAGTGAATATCCAAACAGGTGTACAAGGTTCATCTGTATGTGAAGTTGCACACTTTGGTATATCAATAGCTTAATCACTCACTCATTTATGGCTTGATAAAGGCCAAGAAATTCCTTTCTGTTACTCAATTGCTTCTTCATATTTAAATTAAGATAAAGCGTTTCAGCAAGGAGGTGGAAGTGCTTAAACACCATTCTTTTCACCAGCGGACAGCTTTTTGAAGACTGTAAAGCCACATTTATCTGTTTAAGGCATTTTGGTGATTTGTGTAACCTCTGGCTATTAATAATCTCTTTGCTAAGGCACCATCTTGCACAACTACCTTCACTGATAGTTTATGTGCAACATGCGGTAGGAAAAAGGTATTGAATTAGTTCTTGTTTGTTACCTCTACACAATAAGGCAAATTGAACTTTTTAATGTCCTGTGTATAACTAGTGTTATTTTCCCGTGCATTTATAGTTTATACCTGTTTCAGAACTAATCACTTTCTGTAATTAGCTGTACTGCATTCACATTTCTGCTGATTGTCAAGAACATTAACACATAATATGCATAGAGGCTCTGCCAAGACTACACAGATGATGTATGAAACAAAGATAAAGCAATGAGAAATAATATTTTCCACTCTTAGACGGGGTGCATTGTCTACTGCACAAGAGATTTAACTAACACATTCTTTTACCTCTACATAACTTACATGTGACATGTTTATTTTAAACCATGACTTTCTCTTTATATGTACATTAAATGTTTCAAAAAGGAGTGGTGAGTGATGATCCAGAGTCACACACACAAGCTACACATAACTTTAAAAAATAAGGCAGAATACTCTATTCTCAAATGCAGAAGGGTATGACTGCACTGTTTGTCTAGTGTCCTTTTGGTCATTAAGCAGTCTATTTTCTTTCTTGGCTTTATTTCCAACACACACAGATTGCTGCCATATGAATCTATCTTACGTTTACAACTTTGATTAGGCAATGGCTTAGAAGCTAGCAGCCTTCAACTGTGTACCTTAACAGAAGCTGTTTTAGCCCTCATTTTGTTGCAGGGATAACTTGGTGAACAGTTATCTAGCATTAATTTAGTAACCTATGCCTGACACATTAAAGAATGAAATAAACTCAGCAGTTGTTTCTAGAAGTAAAAAATAAAGTGCAATGTTCTTCACTCACACTGCTGCAGTAGCCTATGGGTAGTGTCTTGCCAAGGCACAGCACCCAGCCAGCTTTCCAAAGCTCTAATTCCCCTCCCTGTCACTCACTCTGGCTGCTGATAGGCTGTGCCATTTTTTGGATGGAGATATGTCACAAATCTTCAGAATTTTCCTGTTGCCTCAAGTTGAAGCATCTCTCTGGCTCCAGAGGAACACAGAAGGTCGAAAGCTTTTGCCTAACAGATAATACCACATTGAGGACCCCCTTCTTCTCATAAATATTTTTTATTGAATATTTGTGGTATTTTTTCTGACCAACCTTAATATTAAAAAAAAAAAAAAAAAAAAAAAAAAAAGCTATTTGCAGTATTCCACCTTTAGAACACCCACCGTTGTCAGAGACATTTCACACGTGCTCCTGCTTTTACAATTTTATATGAATATCTGTGATTTTATGAAAATATAAAGTATTTGGACTGTTTTTTTTTTTGTTGTTGTTGTTTTTTTACAGTTAGAATGTGTATGTTTCATGCTGGTAATTGAAGTAAAATGTTTTCCCATTTCTGAAGTAATACATTTTCTCTGATATTTCGGTCTGGGAACACAATTTGTAGTGTACAGCTTGTGATTAGTAGTATAGGGACATTTTTTATTTGTTTTTTTTTTTGTTTGTTTTAGAAAGAGAAATGTACTGTTGTGCTTACTAATGAATAGTTACCTTCTCCCAGCATTAATGAGCTTACTGTACAGGCAAGTGGGCTTCTTTTCTAACTATAATATGGTTCTATCACTCCACTACCTAAAAAAAAAATAAAAGTAAAATTATTGCCCAGCCTATGGTTAGTGACTCTGGCATGGTTAAAGATGATTCCACAGACCACTTACCTATTGCCTGGTCTCCTTCTAGAGTAGTTGTAATTGCAACCATTGACCTGGGGTTGAACATGTTCTCAGGGGCTCTTCCACTACCTGTTACAGGTATGGGTGAACAAGCACTTTGGGATCAGAAGCTGTTAGGAGAGAGAGACCTCTTACCAGAGTCACCCTGACCACTCTCCCAGTAGAGGGATTCCGAGAAAAAAAAAGGAAGCAAAAACTTAATTACAGGGCACATGATCAGATTGTTTCTGTATATTAGTCAGATGTTATATCTTTGGGTAAGTGTGTTTTGCAGTCAGTCAATTCTGGAGTCCATATGCCTTTTCACAGCTGTAGACAGGTATTACCATACAACTGTACATGTTGCAGATGATGAAGATTCTGACAGATACAGCAATGATTTTCCTCAGGAATCCATTACCCAGAACTCTGACACTTGGATAGTGAACCTGAAGTTAAGCTTAGACAATTTTTTCCTTTGCTGAAACTGTTGCTAGACTCAGGGATATTTTTGCTTGGGAGCAAGCAGGGTCACCCCCAGAATTGGGCAAATTTTATGATCTATTATAGGATGACATTCCTAATTCTGCACCTATTTCTCCAATCTTGCCAGCTCTAGAAGATACTTTTAAACACAACTCACTTTCCCATAGATGCTGCCGCTGCTGTTCCTGCTAGCGTGTTAGTAGACCACTCATAACCATTCTTTTAAAAACAAAAAGACACCCCCCCCCATCAAAAAATGAAAGCAGTTAAGACAAATCACCCAGCAAAACAGTGGACCCAGCAAGGAAAGATCGAAAAATCTAAGACTGAAACTAGTGCATACCACTCGTAACCATTCTTTCAAAAACAAAAAGACATCCCCCCTCCCATCAAAAAATAAAAGCAGTTAGGAGGCGTGGCCAAGGATGAACACAGGATAGCAGCAGATTTCTTCAGCTCCACCAATTTCATTACACTGACAGGAATTAATTAATTAAAAAATTAATTTTTGAAGTAATTTTCTTTCTAAATACGTTTGTTTTATATAGTTCTTGAACTATATCTAAAAAAGAAAGGAAATCTTAACAATATTCCTGTCAGAAATCACTTTGGAAATTTTCCTGTCAGTTTATCAGTCTGAAATGAGTTCCAGTAAGACAAATTCTCAAGACTCCAGCATCAAGAAAGAACTTCAGTCTCTGATAATTATAATCCAGCAACTTACTGCTAAAATGGATAAAATGGATACTAAAATAGACACCTTCATAGAAAAAACTACAAAACAAATAGACTTGTTACATACAGACCTGCAACAACAGAAGATTCAGATGACAGGCATAGAAGAAGCTGTGAATGACATGGAAAATAGAATCCAAGAAGAGGAAATCAACATTGAGTTTCTGCTGAAACAAAATACACATTTACAAACAAAGCTGGATGACCTGGAAAATAGATCTAGGTGCAATAACATTAGGATTTTTGGACTGCCAGAAAATATTGAAGGTAACAATATTACTTCTTTTTAACAACATGGCTCCCTAAAACTTTAGACTTACCAGAAGCATTCTCTTTTGGTATCGAAGAGCACATAGATCTATAGCTAATACTAACTCTAACAAAAATATCCTAGATCAGTTATAGTTAGATTTCTATCATCTTTTGATAAAGAGATGGTTCTTAAATCTGCTTGGGCTAAAGCTCCTGTTAAGATTAATGAGACAACTGTGCGTTTTGACAATGACTATTCTTCCATGGTAATAGCTAAAAGAAAAGTTTTTCTGCCACTCATAAGGGAGCTTAAAAAAGCACAGTTTAAAACATACCTTCTGTTTCCTGCCAAGCTTAAAATCTTCCTTCCTGATGGTCCTAGGGTTTTCGATGACTTAGACTCTGCTTTACTGTTTGTCAAAGAAAATAGGATTTTGGATAAAATAGAAGAAATGGAATGGGCTAGTCCTTCATTAAAGCGACTTGCAACTGAAAACTTCGTGGAAGACTTCAGAGAAGAAGAAGAGACTAAAAAACAAATGATTTGTTCTATGTTTTTTTTCTCTCTCATCATTTTAGTTCATTATTAATCTTTTTGAATATAGTTCCTGCATTTCCAGAAAGCCACAAATATTTTGGAAAAGATTTAATCAAAGTTATTCTCTATGTGCAAAGAAATGTTTTGTTTCATAACCAGTCAAAATATCTGAAGATTTAATGGCAAGCTGTGATTCAATTTGTTTCTCTTTCTGAAAAGAAGTAAGGTCAGTAATTTGATACATTTTTTTTCTTTATCTTTTTTTTTCCTTCTCCTTTTCTTATTTTCTTTGTTTAAACAATGACATTCTATTTAGATTATGTAGTGGGTAAAGGGTGGGGGAGGGCAGGGAGAGAAGAGTAATGAAAATATGATTAATAGAATAATAACATATTTATTCCTTGTAAAAGTTTATATGTTCTTCAAATGTTATTTGAATGCTATTTGAATACAAGTGTTTTATATTACATAGATCTATATAGTAGTATGAACAGTTTTTAAAATAAAGTTTATTTTAGTTTATATGATGCTGTTTTACCAAATGTGTAGTCTTGTCTTGCTAGATAATTGAATTGAAAACTGTTAACCTCAGTTAAATATAACTAGTATTAAATTGATAAGGTGGTAGCTGAGGTACTGCTGCTTAGGGTAGGGGGTTAACTTGAGTGGTAAATACTACTCTAAGTTGGAGTTTATAACTCCAGGCTGGATGCAAGGTTTAATCCTTACATTATTTTCACTTGTTCATTGTTATTTGTATATAGTTTTGACATCCACAATATATTTTGTACACTCATTGTCACTACAAACAAAATTGAATCCTATACAAAATCCCATAAGAGATTCAATAAATACAGTTATATTTAAAGGTACACCTAAAAGAGGAGATGTAACATTATCTATCTTGTTATTTGTTATTTTGATCATAAGATTCTTGAGTTTTAAAAATGCCAAATGACATCTTTAAAAGGAATTTCTTTAAACATTAATGGATTGAATAATCCATGTAAAAGGGCAAGCCTAATAAGATACATTAATTTACATAAGGCCAATTTAGTCTTCCTGCAAGAAACCCATCTCTTGAAAAAAGATATTGATAAACTAGCCACAAATAAATATACAGTATTGGTTAGTTCAGAGCACACTCAGAAAAAAAGAGGAGTGGCTATTTTATGGAATAAAAGTATGCCCATTCCTAAAACCATTAAGTCTTATCAGGATGACAAAGGAATGTTTTGTATGGTTACAATACAAATTAATGGGAAGACTTACACTTTAATTAATGTATATTGGATACCTGGAATTGGTATTAATACAGTGAAACATCATCTTGATAAGATCATATCATTCTCTATAGGCGATATTATTTTAGCTGGTGACTTTAATTGTATACTACATGAAAGTGATACTACCACTATAGGAAAAGAAGAATTACATCTAATGCAAAACATTTAAATGATTTTGCTAATTCTTATCATTTGAATGATATTAATAATCAGATAGATTCAAAATCATTACCATACACCTTTTTTCTAACAGATACAAAACTTATTCAAAAATAGATAGGGTCTTTATTTCTAACCAGATGGTAACAGATTTAATTAATTCCAAAATCATTTCATGTCCTATATCTGATCATAATTCAATTGTTTTTGAATTCATGATAAAAATACTCATAATGTTCAGATCAAAAGGATACCAGCATACTTAACTCAGCTAAAAGACTATAAAGAATATATACTTTCAGAAGTACAACATTTTCTAGACATAAATAATACTCCTGAAGTCTCCATTGTCTATGTTTGGGATGCCTTAAAATCATATCTATATGGACAAAGTATCAGATGGTATAATAATAAAAGGAAATCTTGGGATAAGGAATTGTTAGATATTCAAAGTAAATTAGACTCATAAACATAATAATAAAGAAAATATTATGGACAAGAAAGTTATTGAAGAAATAAACAAACTAAATGAGAAATACAAAGAAATTTTAACTCATAAAGTTAAAATAACTTTAGAGAAATACAAGTTTCTGTCTTATTCAATAAGCCCCAAATACTTACATAGACTTAAAAATAAAACAAAAAGGTTGAATAAACAAAACCATATCAAAGAAATCTTTTCTCTAAGGAAAAAGAAGAATGTTTCTAGTATACCAGAAATACTAGATGAATTTAGAAATCACTTTCACAAAATTAACCATAATAACATTAACATGGAACCTAAAGATAAAATAAAGAAGTTTATAACCACAAACATGAATAAAAAGCTTAATAAACAACAGATTAAACTATTGGACAAGAGTATTTCATATACATAAGTTATTACACAAATAAATAAGCTTAAATCAAACAAAGCACCGGGTAATGATGGTATTATACCAGAGATATATAAAATCCTTTCTAAAACTACATATTCATTAATACATAAGGTTTTTATTTTGGCCCAAACTGAGTTAATAACCCCCCCCATCTTGGCAATATACATTTATTTCGCCAATTTTAAAACCTAATAAAGATCCAACTAGATGTTCTTCATATCGGCCCATCTCATTACTTAATGTTGATTATAAAATGTTTATGAGTATTTTTGCTGATAGATTGAAGACAATCATTCCCGGCATTATAGATATAGATCAGACAGGTTTCATTGTAAATAGAAATACTTTTGATAATATAAGAAGAACTTTAACATTAATTGATTTTGCAAATAGGAAAAAGAAAGATTTAACACTTATTAGTCTTGATATAGGTTCAGCATTTGATTCAGTAAGTTGGGACTATCTGTTTACTTTACTGAAATGCACAAACTTCTCTGATGCATTTGTAAATTTAATTGAGCATTTATACAAAGGAACGCTGGCTTATATTAAGGTAGGAACATATGTTTCACAAAAAATACCCATTCTTAAAGGTACAAAACAAGGATGTCCACTTTCTCCACTATTATTCACTTTAGTAATGGAGTCTTGGGCTAATTTGATAAGAAACAGTACTGACATAGAGGGTTTTGAAATAGATGAAAATACAACATCAAAAATTCAACTTTTTGCAGATGATGTTCTAATTACATCAGCAGGATCTAATTCTTCTATGCAGTCTCTATTTGATAAAATGATGAATTTTAAAAGTATTTCTGGTTTAATATTCAATGAAGAAAAAACTAAAATACTACCTATATATACACGAAAAAATATTCTCATTAGTGATTTTACTAAATATGTACCCAATTCAGGTCAGATAACTTATTTAGGTATAATACTATCTAAAGATATTAAATCTATTATATATAATAATTATAATACCCGTTTTCTTAATATACAAAATCTTTTTAATACCTGGAATAATATGTTTTTTACTATGGAGGAGAGACTTACAATTATTAAAATGATAATATTCCCCACGATTTTATACTTAATACAATCAATAATACTTCCACCTAAAAAAATAATTATCAAGAAACTGAATACACTAATGTTAAATTTCTTATGGGCACCTAATAGACCTAGGATTGCATTAAAGAAACATACTAATAGCTGGTCTCAAGGGGGTATTTCTTTTCCAGACTTTAATTTATATATTATCTCTTCTATTGTAAAAGTTATTACTTTATTAATAGATCAGTCATATATCGCAAAATGGAAAGATTATTGGGAGCTAATTAGTATGCACTTCATGAAAATCTCCTTAACACATAAAAATATGATTGTAAATAACTCAATGTTATGGTTACTAAAGGAATTTTGTACTTCACCTATTACACCTAAACATATGGTTTGTTACCCATTAAATATTATTATTAGTTATCGTAACTTTATATTCATGTACCCTAAGTATAGGGAATGGAATTTTATTGTAGTCCCTATAATGTATACTCAGGGTATGCTTTTGTCATCTACTTCTGAAGGAGCTCATTTAGCTATAGATAATGATCTAAAGTACTGGTATCAGCTGATATCTGATAATAAAGTTAAAAATCTAGACTTTTTAAAACAAGAATATGATCTAAGAGAAACTTGCTGGTTAGAGGTTCAGACCTTTAGACAACATCTCATTAATAAAATAGATCTAATGTCTATAACAGTTAAAGAATCTATTCCAACACTGATTGATTACTTGATATTAAATTTACAACATAAATTTTCTGATAAAGGTAAACTTTCATATATACATAAAATTATCAGACAAGAAACTTTTTACAATGTAGATTCATACTGGAATTATTTCACCTCTATTAATGGGGACCCACCAAATCAACAAGATAAACAATATATATTGGAATCTGCTTATAGAACTACGTCTTCCATTGTCTGGAGACTTTATACATGGAAATTTTTACATAGATCTTTTTATACACCTTTGATGATGAATAAAATAAATAATAAAGATAATCTATGTAAGAGATGTAATGTAGAAATTAATGCTGACTGGGCTCATATGTTTTATGACTGTATAAAATTGAAAGAATACTGGAAGTCAATTAATGAATTTTTGCAGGCTCTTTTTACAGATAATTTCAATATTTTTAAATCTCTTATATTATTCAACACACCTGTACCTCAATGTGTTAAAAAGGTTAAGCTTCCCTTGTTATGGTCTATTCTAGCAGTGGCTAGGAAAATAATAACTAGAAACTGGATTTCAGATACACCTCCTTCGTTCAATGAATTTAAAAATGTTATGAATATAATGTGCCATATGGAAATAAACACAATTAGAATGAGAACAACTAGAAAAACATCTTATTATATTGTATGGGATAATTTACAAAATTTGTTAAAAAAATTCTAATTTCAATAGCACGGTATTTTAGTTTAATTAATTGATCTAATTGTAGTGGATGTCTTTGTAAATACTTTAGTTGTTTTGTTGAATATTATAATAATACCTATTTTTAATTACTTGTATAAAATTGTTATGATATTTCTCTTATATGTTAAAACAATAAACCTGTTTTGAAAAAAAAAAATAAAAGCAGTTAAGAGGAATCGCCAAGCAAAACAGTGGACCCAGCAAGGAAAGATTGAAAAATCTAAGACTGAAACTAGTGCGTGTATGTTAAATTTCTATATTTAATATACCTTACATAGAGACACCTTTTTAACTACTGCAGACTGACTTTAGTGTGGTCAAGTGCTGCATCACGGATAAGCGGCAAGCATCTCCCCATATTTGTTAACTTCTTAACTCTACTGCCCTTCTTCTCTAGAGTGTACCTTCACCTCTTCCTACCCTTCCTGCCCATACTTCAGCTCCCTGAATTATACAATAAAACTCTGTGACTGACCATTTTTTGTATAAACAGTATACCTAGCAACTCTATTAATTTCTTTTCATATAACTGCTGAGTCCTTAACTTCCACCTATACAGGCTACATATTTGCAGCAGTAGGCTCTTTTCTACCTACCACTGATAGTCTCCCAAATACTCCAGTGTCTCGGACTACTGGCTCTGCCCGCTCTGTTCATTACACTCACTCCGGTCCCCTACCCTACTGCCATTCCCACCCCATAATTAAATTTATAGTTACAGACCACACCCACCATTAGTTCCCACCCACCCAATTAGACTATCTCACCAAACTTAACATTCCCATAACACACTCCACCATACCCTTACAATCACACCTTACAATACCAAACCCACACAGTTATAGATACTACCCTTAGACACACCTCACTATTTATTAAAACTAGACAAGATGAACTGTACAAAACAGTCCCGTTTACTAAAATCACCACTCTACCTATTTATAATCTTCACTTTTCTCCTGCTTTCCTTCCTCTCCTCTTACCACACTCAACTACATATCAGTACCCCACCCCAATGGCAAACCGAATCTATAGCCAAATCTGAAACTAAAAAACTTCCCTATCTCGCCATACGACCTCACCTCCTCTCAATCAGTCTCTTACTCTCACTATAAATTGACAGTCAAAACTTACCCTCATTCCTCTCTAAGACAAACTAAATTATTACACTAACTAACTAAACTGTATCTTCACCTACTCCAAAAACACATTCGCTGTGCTGACATTCACCCCAATCCAGGACCCATTGCAACATCCAACAATAACTCAAATTAGCTAAATCCCCTATACCATAGATGTACCTCTTTTCTCCTCTTCTTAAACATAAATGCAAGTATACTTAATAATATTCAGGACCTTCATGCCTTACTAGCTGTATATAAAACAGATATAGCTGTGCTAACTGAAACATGGCTTAAACCAAAATACCACAATAATGAGAGTATAGCCCCAGGCTATATTATTATACGCAAAGATAGATTAGAGAAAAAGGGAGGTGGTGTAGCAATATTATTCCAAAATCATCTCACCATAGAACAATTTGATTATAACACCCAAGAAGTCAAAGATGTTGAACTAATCCTTGCCAAACTAAAACTAAACTCCGACAAACATATAATCATTGCAGGTAGCTATATCCCACCAGGCAATAACATCACTATAATGGAAAGCCTGCTAAACTGTATCTCAAACTCCCTGCCACAAGAAACAATACTATTAGGTGACTTTAATGTTGACTGGCTTAACTGCTCTAGCCACACTTCATCTACCCACATTAACCTCCATAGATTTACCCAAATTATAGCTACCCCAACTAGAACAGACAAAACATCAAAATGAGAATCCATCTTAGACTGGATTCTGTTATCTGACCCCAATCTAGCATGGCATTCTGTCTGTCTTCCTGATAGTCTAAGTGACCATCAACAAACCTACCTAATTAGGAACAGACTCCAATACATAAGCCAACCCAACCTCAGAGTAGTACGTAATAAAAAGACCTTTATAACTACTGACTTCATCAATGCACTGCAAAGCTGTAATTGGACTCCCCTAAAACAACCATCTCTAGACGGAGCCGTACAGTACTTTAACTCTACTTTCCTAAAAATCCTAAACTATCATGCTCCCTCCTGAACTATAAGAATAAATGCTAACGATGCTCTATGGCTAACTAAAGATACTAAAACTACAATGAAAGAGAGGGACAAGGCCTGGAGTCAATATAAAAAAAAAACAAAACCACTGATCTGAGGCAACTCTACCTAGAGCTCTGCAACAAAGCCAAAAAACAAATCAAACTTGACAAAACTAACTACTACAAAAACATGCAAGAAAAATACGTTCATAATCCTAAAAAGTTTGGGCCACAATAAATGGTATACTCCACCCAGGAAAAGCCACTACTCCAACCCCAGTACTACCAAACAACCATGACAACATCCCCACAAAATTTAACAGATCCTTTACCGAAACAGTTCAAACCCTTGCCAATGTCCTAAATAGCACTAGTAGCCCTATACCAGCAGCTACCCCAACCCACCCTACTACACAAAACAATAATGCCAGCTTTTCTCTACACCCTGTACCCACTAAAGTAATTTTTAAACTCCTTAAGAAACTCAGACCAACCACACTAGCAGCTGACAACCTACCAGCAGATTTCCTTCAGATATCGGCAGATGCTATAGCCTATCCCGTGTCCATCCTCATAAACAGGTCACTTGCAGAATACAAAGTCTCCACCTTGTGGAAAACATCACATATTATTCCACTTCACAAAGGAGGCAACTCCTTAGAACTCACCAGCTACCGTCCAATCACAATCATTTCACCTTTATCCAAAATATTAGAAAAAGTTGTTCATTCCCAACTACTGCAGTACCTCCTAAAAAACAACTTACTCTCCAAAACTCAGCATGGCTTTAGACCCTCCCACAGCACTACTATAATATACTGATATAGTTAACCACCACAGAAACAAGGGACTATTTGTATCTTCCATTTTCTTAGACTTATCAAAAGCCTTTGACATGGTAAACCACAGTATTCTTCTCCAAACTCTATCTACCCTAAACTTCAGCTCCTCCACTATATCATGGTTCAATAGCTACTTAACTGGCTGTCAGCAAGCAGTCCTATGGCATGACCAGCTGTCTCCCCCTGCTACCAGTATCCATAGGAGTCCCTCAAGGATCCATCATAGGCCCACTGTTGTTCTCACTATTTACCAACCAAATCTCTTCTTCCTCACTCACAGTATCATTAGTACAATATGCAGATGACATCACCATTATATATGCCACCCACACCTTAAATGAACTGCAAACCCTATCCCAAAATAATTTTACTCTAGCCGAAGCATGGTTTACTAACATAAAACTTATTCTTAATCCCAAAAAAACACAGCTAATTCTTTTCAGCCCTGGATGAGCTCCCCCCCCCCCTAAACAACAGTTTCACCATTCACTCCAAAGATAACATTCAAATCACTCCAACTGCACACACTAAACTGTTAGGTGTAGAAGTGGCCAATAACCGGAAATTTGACATCCCTATAGCACAAACCATCCAGAATGTTAACAAAATGCTAAGACTCCTCTATAGAAACAAACAGTTTATCACAAAAAATACCAAAGCTACTACTGCAAGGAGTCATCTCTTATTCATCCTTCTCTATGTCTCCCCCATCCTTACTAATCTCTGCCAAACTGATCTGAACAAAATGGAATCTTGTTTATAACAAGATTGCCAAGTTCGCTACTGAAGCCTCATACAAATCCCACCACTGTCTAGCCCTTAAGCAGCTCATTTGGCTCGAGTTGCCTCAACTACTCCTACTCAATCAATTCTCAACAGCACACAAACTCTACTACCTTCCTGAAAAAAACCCTGCACTCCGGTATCTAATTAACCCCCACATTCCCACTAGAGCCTTAAGATCTAGTTGCCAAAACCTCATAAACGTCATCAAATAAAAAAATGATGCTTGCAAATCTCTCTTTGCCTGCACTTTTGCCAGAATCTGGAACTCACTACCAAGCCTAATAACCTCTAATACCTCCACTATTCAATTTAAAAAACTCCTAAAAACCCACTTTTCAAACAATTGGCTTTGCTCATGCTACTCCCGAGGTTAATTCTTACAATTACCTTGTTGCAACGAATCTACTAAGGGTCCACTGATTCCTTTCCCTGTAAAGTTTAATAAGCAGCTGTTTATTACTTTAATAAAATTATTTCAAGTTTTCATAATTACAGGCACTCAGATATACATTAATACAACTAAAAAAAAATTCTATATAGTTCTTACTGTTGTAATCCTGAATAATGTTAACCTATGTACTTTACTAAATGTCTCCTTTAAGAATTTGTTACTCTATAACTCACTGATGTGTATATGGATGTAATATTTTTTTTTGTATGCTATTTTTTCTTTTATGAAATTTTTTTGTATGTATTGTTATTGGAGCTTTTCTCCCCAGGCCTCTGCTGAAAATGGATTTGTGCCCAGTCGGACTTTCCCAGTCAACAAATGTAAAATAAATAAATAAATAACTCTAGCAGCAACAGCTAACAAGAAATCTTTGGCTTCTTTTAACCTAGTACCTTCTGATAAGGAGCAAGATAAGAAACTGTTTGTGCCCACTGTGTTAGCATTTGAGATCTTCAATTATCAGGGCTACATGTGGAAGCTCATGCTAATGTGCACTTGTAGTCTGGAAGAATTTGCTGCTTCACTCTCCAGAAGACAGGTCATATATGAATCAGATTGTTTCTAACTTGACTCGCATTTCTAAACATGCTCTGAATAGTGTGTATGATTATGCTGACACTGTGTCTGGAGCTTATGCTTCTTCTGTGGTGTTGAAAAGGTTTGTTTGGTTGCAAAATTAGAATGTTTCTGATAATTTGAAGTCTCATTTAGCCCAGATCTGGTATTTGGGCCTGCTGCAACATAGATACTTAAGCAGTGGGACAACAGAGGTAAACTGATACATAGAGTTTCTAGAATTTTTTTGAGTGCCTAAGGTTTATCCTAACAATTCCATTTCTCAGACCTTTACAGAGCAGAACAAACAGAAATCACAGCCTGTCAACAAGCAGGCCCCCAAAAGACAAAAGCAGGAGGATAACTCCTCCAAACCAAATACAAGCAACTTTCCCAAAAATAGTCAAGCTCCAGCTAATGATTGACTATGCTAAGAATATGATCACCTTACCCACATCTGCCCTAGTTTACTTCTCTCTCTCTCTCTCTCTCTCTCTCACCAACTAACCCTCAACTACTGCATCTGAGGTCAGATTGCTTCAGGCAGTTGGTTGCTGAAGGTGATTCAGAAAGGAACTTAGCAGTGGGTGGACTTCTCCTCCTCCTTTCCTGGGCATCTTCCCACATCCACCACCCAAACAAACCAGTTTCAACTAGTGTTACTCCATATGTCAGAAGCAGAGGTCATAGAACCCGTGCCTGCAAATCACATGGGCAAAGGTTTTTATCCCAGGATATTTTAATTCCAAAGGAGAAGCAAGCTTAGAAACTGTGTTACATATGTCTTTTCTGAACATATATATGAAAGTTCCAAAATTTAATATGTCGATTCTACAATCATTGCTTGCACTTTTTTCAGATCATTACCATATGGCAACACTAGATCGCAAAGATGCTTACCATCACATATCCATTGCTCAGTTTCAGGAAATATCTAAGGTTTGCAGTCTCTAGGTCACATTGTCAGCTCTCTGCTATACCCTTTGGGATCTCTACTGCACATTGAGTGCTCACAAAGTGCCTAGCACCAGAAGTGGCACTCTGTAGAATGCAGGGCATCCACATTTTAACTTTAGATGACTTGTGTATTTGTGCAGTCTTCTCCTATATGTTTGGAGTCCTTAACAAAGCTATCTACCATCTGTTACATCTGGGATTACGCTCAAATCTACAAAAGTCTTGTCTCATACCCTCTCATGAAATTGTCTTTTTATAGGTACACTCTTCCTTCCAAAAGAAAATGTAACAGCTTACTAGCTTCAGGCTCCTGCAAGAGAATTTTTCAGGATTCTAGACCTCATGGCATTTGTTATCCTCATGATACTACTAGCCAAATTACACAGGAGAAAAAACTCTTGGTACCTAAAAAATTGTTGGATCCAGCACCTACACCCCTTGAACTTTGAGATCCCTGTGCTGAGGTTGTAAGGCGAGAACTGTAGTGGTAGAGGGATAAAAAACTAATAACTCACCCGGTGACTCTTTCTTCTCCAACTCTGTAGGTAGATCCTAGAACTCTCTTCCCAGCTGATATTACTTTACTTACCACCCTGAGTCAATTTAAGACTACACTCAAACAATATTTGACACTAAACTGGCTGTATAAACCAAAAAAGAAAAAGCCAGCACTCAGAGGCAAATGAAGTTTTATTTCTTTCCCTTCAGACCGGTTTCGGTAACAAACCTTCTTCAGTGATAAAATATACATAATGCAGGGACAGTTTTTATGCACAATGTGCATCCCCAATTGTGACATCACTTCCCCCATTAATCCATTCCAGCCTCCAAACACATATAAATATCAACCAGAATAAACATTTTAAATATAATATCAGATGCTATAACCAAACTTCCATTCATATCATATATTTGCTTGTGAAATTACCAATTAGGGTCCTTAATAAAAAGAAAAAAGACCCTCATAACTTGTCATTTAGTCCAGGATGAAATAGGGCACCCAACTTAATAATCCATTTTCTTTCCTTTTGAGTTAGCATAGTGTGCCAACCTTGCTTCATAGATCTATTACCTTTTACTTGGTCAATAATGACAAATCTAAAAGAAGCAGTTCTGTGTAACTGACAATGTCTATACAATGCATTGGTCATTTTTTAAGACGTAAATCACTCAAATGCTCTGAAATACGACTTCTTAGTTGCTAGACGTCTGCCCTACATAAAAGGCAGAACATTGGCAATTAGCCAAATATACAAACCAGTCAGAGCTGCAATTCCCAAAAAATGGAATATCAAAAATTTGACCAGTGTTTTTACTACTAAAAGATGAAGTTTTAAACATATGCTTACACAGGATGTGGCCCAACAAGCCTATCCCCCAGTATGGTTAGTTGATGTTGATTCATATAATCCAAAAAAGTTGTCTTCTAAGGAGCAAAATAGGAAGTAAGTGTTTTCCCCCTTCTGAAAGAAAATTGGCATCTGTTAGACAAACATTGATCCAGATCTGTATTGGCACAAAGAATATTCCAATGTTTATTGACTACATCCTGCAATAAATGTATATTACTGCCAAATGTAGTGACCAACCTCATGGTTCCTGATCCATCCTTTTTGGTTTTAGCTTTATAATTCCATAAGCTAGATCCCTCACAATTGGCCGCCCAGTCACTGGCCTTTTGTACTGTTGATTTCTTGTAACCCCTATTAATAAATCTACCCTCAAGATCATGCCTGGCATTATGAAATTCCATGTCTGCAGAACATATTCTTGTAATTCTCATAAACTCTGATTTAGGAATATTGTTGATGGTATGTGTGGGGTATAAACTGGTTGCATATAATAAATTATTGTATTGTGAGTATTTCCTGTATACTGATGTATTTAGCGTACCATCCCCCTGTCTCAAAATATTGACATCCAGGAAATTAATCTCTTTACTGTGAACAGTAAACTCAATCCTCCACCAATTACAATTGAGATATTCCAAAAATTCTAGCAAATAGTCCACACCCCCACACCAAACCAACCAGCAATAATCTAAGAAATGTCTCCATATATCCATCTCTGAGAGGTAAATGTTATGCATGACATCATATATAATCTGATCTTCCACATACCCCATAAAGAGGTCAGCATAAATTGGGGCAAACGAGGCCCCCATAGCTGTTGCCAATAACATTCCCCCTTAAAATAGAAGATGTTCTTAGTCAGTACATGTTCTGCAAGACATGTGAGGAGAGTGTTAAATCCTGGTGCATATAAATTAGCTTTATTTAACCAGTATTCTAGGGCAAGTAATCCCGCTCAATGAGGAATACTGGTATATAGGGATTTAACATCAAGTGTACACATGAGACAATTAGGTTACAATTGTGAGTCCTGAATAATTTGTAAAAACTCTATTGTATCCCTAATTCTTGCCCTGACCCCTGATAATAATGGCTTCAGATGTCAAAAAAGTAGAAATGGGTTCAGTTAAAGATCCCTGTCCTGAAACAATTGGTCTTCCTAGGGGTCTGTTCAAATTTTTTATGAATTTCGGGCAAGAGATACAGGTACTGTCGGGTTGGATCCTGAACCATGAGTTGTTCTTTTGTCTTCACATCAATGATTCCTTCTTCCACTGCTTGATTCAAAAATGAATCAATCTCAACCTTAAATTTAGGTGTGGGGTCTGTTGACATCCTAATATAGTTCTATTCCCTCATTCCAGTAATAACCGGCATCCATTATGACCACAGCCCCACCTTTATCTGCTGGAAGAATGACTATGTCAGAATTGGAATATAGGTTTTTCAAAAGCCTGTTGTTCCCCTTTCAAAATATTATGTCTAAAGCTCCTGACAGAACTGAAATTAAAATGTAAATCCCTTAGGACGGCTTCCTGAAAAATACCCACATATTTATTCATCGGTGGCATAAATGTGGATTTGTGAAAACTAAATTCAGATGCTCTTTCAGAATTATTAGATGTTCCAAAAAAAAATTTTAGATTCAAAATTCTACAAAAGGCAAAAAGATCTGAAACAAAAATATGTTCATCTACCAAAAAACTGGGAACAGACCCTAAACCTTTATTAAGTAAACTTTTTTCATCTATTGATAAAACATAAGAGGAAATATTATGTACATTATAAAATCGGGCCCCTACTTCACCATTGACTGTAATAGATTTTCCAAGGCTGCCACCTTTGTGCTTGCGTCCACCCCTACGGGTTTGTCTCCTAAAGGGCCCTCCTGAATTCGTACCTTTTTTGAGTCAGGAGAGTCACTAATATAAATTCCCTCCATGTCAGTCATAGATTATTCTTCCCCTGAGGTACCGAGACCCTGTGTTGCTTTCTTTAATATAGATCTTGGTCTTTTCTTTCTAATATTGGATCTACCCATATTGTTGTCAATAAATTGAACCCCCCTGTAGGACTCAAAGGGCTTGCCTCTCTCATAATCTTCCACATCTCTATGAAATTTATGTAGCTTCTTTTCTTTCAACTCATTCTCAAAATTGAGAAGATCTTTGGATAGTTTTTCCAGGCCTTGCACAAAAGAAGGCATACCTTCATATTCTCACATGTCTCTGTCACATCTTTAATATTTTGTTCAACTGTCCTTTAATAAAAGGACATTAGTATATCAACAAAAGCCATAGTGGCTTTTTGTTGTGCCTTCTGCCAATACTCCATCAATAGGTCATCTGGCTTACCAACCAAGGGCTGAATTTTAACCCTTAAACCACATGGAATAATATCTTTACTCTTATATGCCTTGAATAATTTCAAATGCCATATATTGGTTCTTAAGATTTTCATCTCATTATTTAGTTGGTAAAACAGCAAGTTGCAGCCGTCATGGAAATCTCCTATTTTCTCATTAGGGACCCCATCCATATTGGTCCCAATACCAAAAACTTTTATGTCATCCTGATCTGCACACAAACCCTGCAGAAGTCTTTGGAGATCCATGACAATAAGCCCTAAACCTGCCCTATATATTCAGATGACCCTATAGATGGTGCCCAAAGATAAATAATGCTTGTTTGATGCAAAGCCTGGAAAAAGACACCAAAATTGCTTATTGAAAAACTCTAAAATATTTCTATGAGAAGGGCAAGTTCCTATAGGTACCCTAGTAAGTTATATTTCAGATCCAAAATTAGAGGAACATGACTTGACCACTGCCAAAAAACATATAACCACTTGTCTTACTACCCTTCCAACCAAAAATGCATAAAACAGAGTATCTTTATGCACATTAATAACTACAGAGGACCCAAATATTTCAAAAACAGGGGTGAAATCATATAAGAAATAAACTAAACACATAGAATAATACAAATGTGTTATGCCACCAGTTGTTATGAATATGGTTAGAGCATTCTTCACCTTGTATTTATACAATTACAAAAATATATTGTCAAAATATAAAAAAATACATTTCAAACTATATATGTATGGTCTAAATACAGCAACCTAAATCACTGTATTACCATTACTTATACTAATATTTATATATATTCAACAATAAATGCAATTGTAAACCCCCCTTATTTTGTAATATTTATAAAAAAATATATTGTCCAAACCCATGAGCAAAACTTATACATGAATATATCCCTAAAAGCAATGTGCATATGTTCCAATAGAACTCTTATAAATGAATTACCATGCTGTCAAAGGGCAAACCTCAATGACCATAAATATTATATAATAAGCAACATTATATGGCCCCCTTTATTCAATATTTAAAATATTACCTTCAAAATGAACAAAGTTTTTAAGACTTTCACCAGAATTTAGCACCAAAAATTGGCGCTTGTGCTACCTAACACACAAATAGTCATAAGTATCAATCGGCCAAAGTTCGTTCTCAAATTGACTAGCTATGTTCAAATATTATCTACATCCATTAATAAAGCAAAAAATGGTAATATATAAACCACCCAACAAAACACCACGGTGTGTCACCATCAGTCCTGAATCATCCTATAAATCAGAAATAGGAACACATAGTCCATTCTTAAAAACTGTCACTCTACATTTACTATAGAGTTAAGTAAAATTTTTTAAACTGTTAATCAAAATCTTCTGACCCACCCGGAACCTTTGCTTCTGGCATCAGAACATAAGCATTGTATATTTGAGAACAAACCATTATGGCCCTCATAATATTAACCCAGTCCCAAACCCGTTATCAAGGTACTTTCAAAATTAGCCACTGGCCTTAATCCAGTCCACCTTATATTTTTCTCTTCAACCCCCACCAATGTTCAAAAGGAAACAAAACTTTTAATATTCGTTAATATTCACAAAGTAGAAAATGTTAAAGCACTTGTTTAGGCACATCTTAATCTATATATTTTAAACAAAAAAATGTGCTCATTACATTTATGAACAACGATATTACATCAAATTTACATATGTCAAAATATAATTCCATCAGTTATTGGCGACTTCCACTTCAAACATTCGAAAAAAGTTTCCATTCATTAGTATTCGCTAAGCCAAAGTTAGTTATTTAAACAGTATTAAACCGTTGACTTGAACCATCCAGATTAAATCTTTGGCTTGTAAACGCCGATGTTAGCCCAAACATAATTGTATCAAAACACCATTACCTTCCCTTCGTTTTTCACTTGCGTTTGTCCAAATAAACATTTATGTCCAAACGAACATCAATTGGAAACCTTGTATTGAAGAAAAATATAAAAGTCCACCAAAATTTGAGAACACCTTCAAAACAAGCTGCCAAATGAACCAGTTCACCACCTTGTATTCCTCTCAACCCAACGAATAAAAAAAGGGATTTATGTTCACAAGCGTTGATACTGAACCAAACTCCCATATAAAACCAAACAATCTACTCGTTCTGGCAAAACATCTGAATACATCCGAGAATCCAATTTCAAACAATACCTTATATGTTGTTTCAATAAGTCCAAAAATACTTCAGGGGAAGAACCATTTTAGTCCTGACACAGACGGCCAAAGGCCCAGCCTCAATTGTCAACAGCCAGCTGAAAGTCAAAGACACACCTCCAAATAAGCTAGCAAATATGACTGGTGCACGGCATATGCCAACTGTTAAATAAACCAAAAAAGAAAAAGCCAGCACTCAGAGGCAAATGAAGTTTTAGTTCTTTCCCTTCAGACCGGTTTTGGTAACAAACCTTCTTCAGTGATAAAATATACATAATGCAGGGACAGTTTTTATACACAATGTGCAGTGCATCCCCAGTTGTGACATCACTTCCCCCATTAATCCATTCCAGCCTCCAAAAACATATAAATATCAACCAGAATAAACATTTTAAATATAATATCAGATGCTATAACCAAACTTCCATTCATATCATATATTTGCTTGTGAAATTACCAGTTAGGGTCCTTAATAAAAAGACCCTCATAACTTGTCATTTAGTCCAGGATGAAATAGGGCACCCAACTTAATAATCCATTTTCTTTCCTTTTGAGTTAGTATAGTGTGCCAACCTTGCTTCATAGATCTATTACCTTTAACTTGGTCAATAATGACAAATCTAAAAGAAGCAATTCTTTGTAACTGACAATGTCTATACAATGCATTGGTCATTTTTTTTAAAAGACGTAAATCACTCAAATGCTCTGAAATACAACTTCTTAGTTGCCTAGAAGTCTGCCCTACATAAAAGGCAGAACATTGGCAATTAGCCAAACAGACAACCCAGTCTGAGCTGCAATTCCCAAAAAATGAAATATCAAAAATTTGACCAGTGTTTTTACTACTAAAAGATGAAGTTTAGTTTTAAACATATGTTTACAGAGACTGCAATGTCCACAAGGATGTGACCCAACAAGCCTATCCCCCAAACATTGATACAGATCTGTATTGGCACAAATAATATTCCAATGTTTATTGACTACATCCTGCAGTAAATGTATATTACTGCCAAATGTAGTGACCAACCTCATGGTTCCTGATCCATCCTTTTTGGTTTTAGCTTTATAATTCAATAAGCTAGATCTTTCACAAATGGCTGCCCAATCACTGACCTTTTGTACTGTTGATTTCTTGTATCCCCTATTAATAAATCTACCCTCAAGATCACTAAACTGGCTATGTCAATGTATCAGACCTGACTAACTCTCCTCTAGAATGAGTTAAAAACAGTAATATAGCTTACCTGTGTTACTTAATCCTGACCACACTGGGGATTATCTCTAACCTTGGAACTTTTATAACTTGTTTAGGTATGTAACCACTGTAAATATTGTATCTGTAATATTAACTGAATGAGTTAAAAACAGTAATTTAGTTTACCTGTGTTACTTAATCCTGACCTACACTCGGGATTATCTCTAACCTCGGAACTTGTACATTATTTCTAACCTTGGAACTTGTATAATTTGTTTAGGCATGCAACCACTGTAAATACTGTATCTGTAATCTTAACTGCTTACCTTGGAGCTTTTCTCCCGGGGCCTCTACTGAAAATGGACATGTATCCAGTCAGACTATCCTGGTCAACTAATGCAAAATAAATAAAATAAAATGGCTCTCAATCCAGGACTCTCTTTCTCTCTCTTCCTAAATTCAGTTCAATCTGTTCTGACAGACTCTTCAAATTATGCTTGGGGTGCAGTTTCAATGGGAGTAAAATTGCAAGATCTGTGGGTCTCTTCAGACAGGCCAAAATGCATAAACACTAAGGAAATGTTAGCAGTGATTCATGCTTTTAAAACTCTGCACCATCTATGGGCTCCAGACCTTTTACAGGCAGTTACAGACAACACCACAGTGATGTGATATCTCAACAAACAAGGGGATACAAGTTCATACACTCTTTGCTGCTTGGCAGTGATGGCATGAGAGTTGGCTCTTTAGTATTCTCCAACTCTTCAGGCCTCCTACATTTCATAAGAGCAAGACATTGTGGCAGACAGATTTAGCAGATCCTGAACAGACCCTCATGAGTGGAAACTCAATACAGTTATGTTCCAGGACTTGATCCAGATGTGGATAATACCTTAAGTCGATCTGCTCACCTCCTTACAAAACAGGAAACTAGAAAAATTCTATTTGACGCATCCTTGCCGTCAAGCATGGAGAACAGATCGGTGTCATAACCTTGGTCAGGAATGTTGCTGTATGCTTTTCCACCCTTTCCAGTTGTTTCCAAGGTACTTCTAAAGATTCAAATGAATTAACAAAAATCATTGGGGCAATTCTTTCTTAATCTTTAGAAGTACCTTGGAAAGATTCAGAAAGAATTATGAAAAATCTTTGTGGCAACTGTTTTTGATCTAGGCAAAATTGGTTCTCCCTTCTTATGGAATTGACTAAGGGCAATTACTACAAGTTTCCTCAGAAAATGGATCTACTCACTCAGCTAAGGGGAGAATGATATACCCCACATCAGTCAACTACAACTTACAGCCTAGATAATTGAATTTTAGTACCTTTTTGGCACCTTATGCAGCAGGTACAAAAGGATGCAAGAAAACCTACTACCAGCAAGTCTTACGATTGCAGCTGCATACTTAGCAATTGCATTTTACTTAATACTCTATAACTAATACTTCCATGGTTCTATTCAAATGCAGGTTGCAGCAATACAACTCTACACAGCAGTTAATACGAAAAATACATCATTACTGCTACATAGACATGTGAGTATTCGGACAACTGATGTAAACTTTACAGATACTATGCCATATTCAAACCTTCAAAAAAACCTAACAAAATAATTTCCAAAACTGTATTAAGTAAATATTTTCATCCTGCAGTAATTTTACTATCAACTGTTGCACCACTTTCAAATCTTCTGGTACTGTTCTGTTAGTTATAATAACTATCCATTGGTGTTGATAATAATTAAGAACCTTGTAACTTTAAAATACTATTTTCCTAATATGATTAAAAAATCAAATGTATGATTCTGTCACAATTCTGTTCCCTGTTTTTTTTTATTTCCTTCTATCTAATGCTACTACTTTTTTCCATCCTGCAAATGGTCAACAATCAACGTACAAACGTCAGTAACATTTCAATTACATGCACAGGTATAGAGACAGCAGTGTGATACATTAAACATGCTTGTCACAGTAAATAAAAATCCTGTTTAACAGTCTCACCTAAGTAGTTATGACAATCATTAATTCAACTAGGACCCCTCACAACCCAACAAAGTCATGCTGGGGTCTTACTTACC